>NC_049201.1:70269649-70302149 GCF_013347855.1 Anguilla anguilla
ACATGAATACCTAAAAACAGGGTTCATACACTTTTTCACCAATGATTTTCAATGACTTTTCCATGACTTCTCCACAACCTTTAACTGAATTTCCATGACCAAAACAAATGACTTTATCTCAGCGGGACAATTAAAAATTATTTATTGCAACACTAAGTAAAATTAGGCCTGCATCTGAAACATATGGTGCCTCTAAAACAAATAAACACCAGACACACTTAGATAGATTCTCTCATATTTTAATTCAAATAGTTTAACATTTTTGTCAATGTCTCAAACAGGGCTCGAAATTGCCACCATTTTGGTCGCATATGCTCCCGAAATTTAATCTGTGCGACCTCGAAATATAATTGGGAGCATTTGTGCGAGTGAAAATAATTGTTCTGGTGCGAGCTTTTTTTTTTCTTTTTCCAGTCGAACGTCTCTTTCTCTGTACATTCGCTAATACGCTCAGCATGTCCCTTGTGAGCTGACGGTGACCCTTCTAACCAATCGTGAGCTTGACATTCTTACCTTTAATGCTGATTTTAAATTGGTTAATATTAGCCTTCAATCACTCCCTTTCGTTGCACTCCACTGTCACGCGACACAAGGAGCTAACGCGTTAACTAATGTTACCTGAAGACAAAAGTTTATGTTCAATGTATTAGCGTTATCGAAAGCTGAAAAGCTGAAGCGAACGATTACGGCATTTTTTTTTACGGCGATTGATTTAATTAGCGGTATTAATGTGACCAGAAGCGCTTTGTCGTTTGAATGCACAACACGCAATTCCTTGAAGAGTCGACACATTTTAGGCGTGACAGTTTAACTGTTACTTGTAAACCGTACTGTTATATTGTCGTTTTTTATCAAGAAACAATCTATTGCATATATTGTTTGTGCTCCTTATATTTTTGGTGGGTGCTAACTTTTTGAAGTTGCGAGCACCAATGCTACGAAGTAAAAAAGTTAATTTCCCTGGCATATTGTCGGCACAGTAGCGCTTACGTTTACTAACTGCTACATTAGCAGAAGCGTGCCTGTAAACAGACTGAGCCAGACCGAATTAACTTCTCACACCACCAAAATACCGCGAAGGTTACGTGCCAATTTACGTTTTATTACTATACATACTATTTGTATGATTGGATTCATTAGTAATTATATTTGATGCAACTTTAGCTGTGTTTCCATTACTTTTCCAAAACTTTTCAAAAAATATTATTTTCCATAACTTTTCCAGGGCCTGCATTTTAAATTTCAATGACTTTTCCAGGTTTGTCATGACCGTACGAACCCTGGTACCAGGGCCTGGGTCTGAGTGTGTCAGTGTGGTACCAGGGCCTGGGTCTGAGTATGTCAGTGTGGTACCAGGGCCTGGGTCTGAGAGGGTCAATGTGGTACCAGGGCCTGGGTCTGAGTGTGTCAGTGTGGTACCAGGGCCAGGGTCTGAGAGGGTCAGTGTGGTACCAGGGCCTGGGTCTCAGTCAGTGGATCCTGTATCGCCTCCTGCAGCTCCTCTGAGGGAATCTGAGTCTGCTCGTCGATGAAGAGCAGCTGCCGTCGCCGCCGCGGTTTCTTTGGTGGAGCTGCGGGCTCTGGCTGCGGAGAGAGAGGAAAGGGTTAAACCCTGCAGTGCAGAGAGGAGCCCAGGGGAACTCCAGTCCGGTCACTGAGGCACAGCAGTACGGCACTGACACACTGTTTATCCTTCCCTCTGCTCCCGGTCACTCAGAAACGACACAGCACTGTGCGCGCGTCACTCTTCCCCTACACCACTCACCTCCAGACCAGGACTGTCCCTCCCTCTCTCCTTCCGCCTCCGTCTCTCCTCCGTCTCCCCCTCCCTCTCTCCCTCAGGGGACGAGGGCAGTGGAATGACAGACACCGGGGTGGTCTCCAGTGGGGGCAGGGGCAGGGGCGGGGTCGAGGGCGGGGCCGGCGCAGGTGTCTCCGCCTCCCTCTCCGGCAGCAAGGTGAGATCCTCGGCAGTCACCGCGGTGACCCCCAGCCTGCCGGGAAGAACGCGGCAAGACAGCACGCAATGTGCAGAAGCGGCGTGTGGAAATCACCATCAACATGATGACAAAACGCCTCCAATCCTCACACACCTGTCTCTGCAGAGCGTGTTTGGGGCCCAATCCCTACAGAATGACCGTGAGCCCAATTAACGCTTCTCTAGCAACCAGTAAACTTCTATCTGTTGCACCTATCAAGTCTTTTTCATTATACTGTTACACTATGTATGTCAGCCAGCTGTCCCCTTCTCAAACGGTTTCTCTCTGCTCTGTCCGTCTCATTCAGTGTGACTCACTGCAACGCGGAGACTGCCGCCTGCTGCTGTTCCCTCGATATCTCTGCCTCCCTCACTTCCTCTCTCTCCTCCACTTCTGAAAGACAGACAGAATTTAGCCTCCGCTGTGATGCTCATTACAGGGCCTGAGACTAGCATGGCAGTGCTGTGAGTTCAGTGGATTAGGGTTTGCCTGCAGCAGGGCTGTCCCACATAGAGCAGGCTAAAGTCTCCCAGCGCTCCCTCTCTGTGACACCCCCCCCTCCCCTTTGACTAGGGGTGTAAACCTCAGGCTTCACAACAAGATACGAGTTAGACTCTTGAGCCAACGGTTCGATATTCAGCAATATCACAAATTCTGCTACGACGTGATCCAAGATGATCTAATAACGATCACTATATATGACCCGGCTAATATAATCCTGTTACCACGCACACATGCAACCACAATGAGGCTGAGAATGCAAATGCTTACTGACGCTGCGTTAACAGAAGGAAAAATGGCACTAGAGTGCGTGACGATGAGGCTGAGTCGGAAACGTAAAGAATGACGTTGGCAGTGTCGCTAGGGAGCAAACTGCCCTACGATTATGGACATATAAATGAATATTTTCCTGGGATTCATAACAATACGGACAGACTTTTGTACGTTGCGGATCGTTGCCCTTTGACCCGGAACTTCAGTCCAGATCAACGCATTACCGCTACCTTTAAGGCCTTAACGCACCTTCAGGAAACTGGTCCTGCTGCTCCATCAGCATGTCAATTATGTCCATATGCCTGGGCGTGACCTCTGGCAGGTCCGCCCCTTCAAACTGGAGACCGGACGGAGAGATGAAAGAGGAGTGGCGCACAAAAAAACGTAATTAAACAATAAGAACATTAAGCATGAGACATGACACAGCACATTTAAGATTACCAGTGATGTCGTTTGTGTGATTTCAGTACCTCTGCTGCAGGAGTAACAACGAGCTCCCTGTCTACCAGAGTGATAGACTCAGGGGATGCAGTGATGCCTTTGAATACAGAAAGAGTATGGCAACTTAAAGAGCAAGCACAGCACCTCTCCCCTCAAACACACACACACACACACACACACACACACAGACACATACACACACACATACACACACACACACATACACAAAGGCATTTCTTATTTAATAGAGGAAATGATGGTGACAATATGGTGATATTCTGAGATTTTTAGTGTAAAATCGAAAGGGCTAAGTAAATAAGACATTATCATTATTGTTATTATTACTATTATTAGAATTGTTGTTATTATTATTATTATTATTATTAGGTTTAACTTATGCCTCCAAAAAATAGCACATGACATCGCTCTTATTCTGGCTTGTGATCACTCACTGTCCCTCTGTGGTGTTCCAAGTCTTTCCACTAGGGGGCGCTGGGGGGATGTTTCTTCAGGGACCTGCCACTGCTATCAATTGCACACAAATAACAACCTCAGCCATCACAGCATCAAACTGGTGTGCACCTTACTTTATAACAGTAGTTTTCCTTGCATGTCTGTGTGTGCGCGTGCATGCTTGTGTGTGCACACGCATGTGCGTGCATGTATTTCCAGAGCCTTTACTTGTTTAGACTTTCTCTGAGTGACGCTACCTGCATGATCGTACTGGGGCTGGGCATCGCGTACTCCATCACTCCAAAGAAGGGGTCCTGGGCCCTCTCACATTCCTCCAACATGGACAGACCATCAGGAACAGTTAGGGCCGGCCTACAGGACAACAAATAAAAGTACGATCGGTGTCCCATCCACGGCTATCAGTTGTGGAAGTGCTGGAAAATGATGACAGGAGGACAAAAGCTGTATTAGTACAAAATACATAAATGCACTCACTGCTCAAATCAAATCACATTTTATTTATATGCATTTTACAGGGAATTTGTCACGAATGTCCTTCACGGTACCCCAGCTTAATCACCCATAAAGCGAGCCAACAGCAACAGTGACAAGGAAAAGCCCCCTGGGTGGCAGGAGACTGCCCATCGTGGACAGAGAGCAGGGCGAAAGTGTCCCATGACGGTGGCCACTTGCAAACCTGGGCACTTCCAGCATCTACCATCTTTCCAAGCAGGGGTGGTACCAGGGATTTGGGGCCCCATGTAAAGATCTCACATTGGCCCCACCACCCCAGGCAGCCCCATCCCTGCACAATCACAGCACAATTATTTTAAGGGCCCCTGTCCGTCTGGGCCCTTGGACTCTAACCTCCTCACCCCCACATGGTGCCCCTGTTTGGAAGCATTTATTGCACTACCGTATTCAGTCTGCCTTAATCTTTAATGAAGACCCTAACCCTCGCTCAGCAGCTGGGAGACACCAGAAACCTGTGAAGTGCGTTCGAAGGCAGTCGTGCCATGAAGTTACATTTCATCACAGGCATTTAGCAGATGCTCTTATCCAGAGCGACCTACAGCAAGTGCATTAGTTCAAGGTGCAGAGGTGCAAAAGAAACACACTAGAGTGAAGTAAAGATCGTAGTGCCAGAAGTGACCACCTAGATCAGGACTCCAACCCTGTCGGGTAACCTGTTCAGCGAACAAACAAACAATCCAAAACTAATGCTGGGCAAACTACAAAACAGGTAGAAGTCTAATCTAGCTACACTACCGGCAAAAAACAGATACTTAGCCTGCTCTAGGAGATCTTCTGCGGGTCCTGCACAGCTGAGTCCAATTGCTCAAGGGTACAATGGCAGTGTCCTACCCAGGAATCAAACCTGCAACCTTGCGGTTACCAGTTCCTTACCCATTATACTACACTACCGTGAAGTGCGCGGCTCTCACCTGTCGGGCTCCACCAGGTCAATTTTGAGCGTCTTGGCGGAGCGCAGCAGTCTGTCTATGGTGTGCTGGATCTCCTCTGGAACCAGAGCCAAGCAGTCAGAGCACAGCGCTGGTAGCACTTAGCCACCTGATCTCCTCAGAGAATCACACAAGTGACTTGAAAGAATTGAGGAAATATTGGGTAGCATTGCTTTGAAATACATCTTATGTCATTTCGGCGAGGCAAGATAGCCTATATTGTTTGTAGTACCGTAACTTGGCGTGATTTTGATATCAATACTTTTGAGTAACTTGGCATTTTTGTACGTTGAAAACGTGTTTTTTATGAGATGGAGACTTACTGCATGGTCCTGGGCACTGTCGGTCTGATCTTTGCTGTAATTGATGATAAGATAGCCGATTAGTCTGCATGTGTTGCGATGTGGTTGTGACGCGGTTTGAAAACAGATAGGCTGATCTCCACCCATGAAACCATTTCTGTAGTCCTGCTGAAAATTCCAGCTAAAACCCGCTTGGATTTAAAGATGGTTTAGAATGGTTTAAACCTTCTAAACACTTCTACCTGGCCATAGCTGGTCTCTAGTTGGACAAAGCTGGTTAAAGCTGGTTAAAGTATATCATTTTAAATATAACATTTCAATTTTATATTTTCGTAGGCCTATAAAATACAAATCTTGTATCTGTATTTAAATATATGTAGGCTAAATACATGTCATAAATATGCAGAAGTAGTCTATTTTGAATATTTATATTTTTGCTAGCCTATACATTTGAAATGTAAATATATGATGTAAAAATAGATAGGTAATAGCCTAATAGAGTTTAGAATATGTTTTCCTGTGTTAAGATATTTGTACTTCCCATATATTTCCCTATATCATTTTTCCGTATGGGAAAACCACTTTGACTCGTTTCGGCTGGTTTAAGATGGAACTTTCCGAAGGGAGTGTAGCATAGGCTATAGCTAACTACATAAAAAATTTTCCGTTCGATTTTTTTAACTGCCGTCTCCGTCTCATTCAGCTCGAACGGTCGACCAATTGAAAAGGTGTCTCAACGGTGTGGCAGATTCCCTCTCTCTCATTCTCTTATCTTTCATCCATCTTCGCGTATCTTTTCGCCGCCCTTGTGTTCACCTGCTTCGCTGCCTCCAGAAATATTTTTATGCCCGGAAACGATTCTTTTGGCCGCACCACAGTCTTTTACTGGATCTTTATTTTGCTATAATCATCAAAATTAGTTGATGTTGGTTAACTAATGCTGACAGCATGAAACCATTGTGGTTACAACCCTTCCATTTTCTCTCCCCTTTCTCCAAATGCTGATTTGTTAAACAATAGTGGTTCCTCTATCCCAGGATATCAAATAAAAAATGTGTTTATTCAGCTCTCATTGGTTCTGACATGAGAACAAAGGAGTGCAGCTGTTACATGGATCCAGATACATGAGTACAGAGGTTATTCATTTTATTTAGACGATAATGTGTGAGTGTCCACTAAAATGTGTGAGTGAGCAGTGTTCTTTTACTTATGCTGACAATGCTGACCGTGTACTTCTATTTATAATTACGCTGACACTATGTGTGATTATGTACTAATACTATGTGATGAATAACAGAATAACAGAAGAATATGTCATGGAAATGACCAGAAATGTCCAACTAATTACCAGAAATGTCCAACAGTATCACACACAGCAATTGAGACGCTCTAAGAATTACAGGGCAATATGTGTACAGATAACTCATACCATCAACAAACAACAAAAAACTGCGAAAATACGCACAGATAAGAATACAATAGCCTGTGGTATGAGGACATAGCGAGAAACATGAAAGCGCTTCTGCCAGTAATTTACTGGTCTTTTTTTTTTTTTTTTTTTTTTTGTTACATGAAGTGCTTCAGTTCAGTTCTCTGCTGCTTACGCCGTTTGAGTTTCCAGTTACAGCAGAAAGAGCCTTTCGTTTCTTTCCACTCAACTGTCTGCAGACCTACCGCACTGGGGGTGTCTCGCGCACTGTCCCCTTCTAAACTGTTCACGCCGATCAGTGCAAAAGACCCCAGAGAATTCATATTTTCGACTAGCCCGTAGCGGCATTTTGTGATGTCTATTTTATGACGGAATGATTTGATTTGATTTGATTTGCACTCTGCAGTAGGTATTTTTCCCGGTGCATATTTGCATTTCCCTTTGTATAGCTTGTTGCATACTTGTTGCAATTTTTTCACATGCAGTCACATTAAGTATCATTGAGTATTGCTGTCAACCAGATCTCCTGACTAAAACACTACAACTCATAAATATAAGTTAATATCAAATATTATATATTTTAAAATGTATAATTTGTATTAAAGAGTTGTATACATACTGGGACATCTTGAGAGCAAATCAGCAAGATATTGGCACTGAGTAGATGAAGAGTTGCCCTATATACCTTCAGGTGTCAGGATGGGTGGCTTTTGTAGCAGGCAACCTATGCCTTTGAAATTAGTTTCCATCTAAGTTAGTTTCCACTGCAGAAATGTGCATGCAGGGGGTCAGAATGTGTGTATGCGTGTGTGTGAGTGTGTGTGTGTGTGTGTGTGTGAGAGAGAGAGAGAGAGAGAGAGGGAGAGAAACTGACAGACGGAGAGAGAGCAAGATTTATCATTTGCAAAATGGGAAACTGTGCAGTTGTTTTTGACTTTTGGTTTGGCAAGGTTTTTCGCTTGCACATCATTACAGAAATGACAGAATAGATGACATGGCATCCTTTTATTCACAGTAGCAATATACTTAGTTAACGTGCACAATAATTTCTTCACTATGGTTTCTTTATTTCTTCTGATTATCTTCATCGAGTACAGTGAGTATTTGCAAATTATTATTATTATTATTATTATTATTATTATTATTATTATTATTATTATTGTTGTTGTTGTTGTTGTTGTTATTTCCACGTGTCTGTATTGTATTTTGTTTTTGTTTAACTCTGTTTTCTGTTCCTCAGAAACTGCTGAAGGCTTGGTTAACCCTGCTCCTATCGTATTCGGTGATATCGGGCAAAATGTGACCATCCACAGCCGTATCAAAGAAATATCGAGCTATTACACGTATATTAGCTGGTACCGTCTGAGACCGAGTGGAAAGGTAGAGCACCTCGCTTACTTCAGCTCATTCACCGCGAAGTTCGGCCCTTACAGCGGACAGCTTCCCAGAGGCTCTGATACTGCATACCTAAACTTCTCGAGCGCCACAATCGCCGACTCCGGACGCTACTTCTCCGTGGCGGGCACTATTCTCATCTTAACACCTGGCTCCTACTCAGTTTTAGCTATAACAGGTAAGATATGGACATGTATTGTTCGGATTATTATTTGAGGGATGATCTCTACATTGTTTTTGTAGAGAGGAAAAACCGTGAGCAACATTAAGGATTACATTAATTGTCGACTGATTGGCCCATCTTATAACAGCTACACATTAAAATGTCCAGTGTTAAATCCAACTCTTAACAGTGTTACTACAACTCTTAACAGATACCATTTGGTCCCACTCTGGAATGTGTGACCAACAGTTATTTGTTAAGAAATGAATTAGCATTGGCATTTTACCGTGTATCTGTGTCGGAATAGAAAAAGCATGAACATTAGAAACAAACAACACGCCAGTCATTCAGGATTGTTGATAGATTTCGCAGCGGAAAGGGTAGCCTACATCAGCCGTACGAAGTCTCTGCAATCATTGCGACGAGGGCACGTTGATGTTGAACCTATCAAAACTCACTGTAACTAGGCTATAGATGTAGTTTTCATCTTGTATCTGCGTAAATTCTAATTCCAACATTTAATCTTTTTTTACTGAGTGGCCTATATGAGCAGTGGGCTCTGTATAACGAATGTCCCGTTCGTGAACATTTGCCCAGGCCATTGCCTTGTAATGGACAAAAATATGAATGTTAACCACATCAGTAGCCTGTAGCCAGGCAAAATATTCAGCCATTGATTTGATAAGATCGGAAAAATGTTAAGCACGTCAACAGTAGCCTGTAGCCAGTCTAAATATTCAGCCATTGATTTGATAAGATCGGAAAAAATCTTACACTAGAATTTGAAATGACATGACAGCGGTGAAAAGAAAATGAAAATCTTCAAAAAACCAAAGAGGACGGCGCCATTTCAAGAGGTACGCTATTATTTTACGGTCCAAAAGGGTCCAAAAATGTATGACGACTTTCGACTTCAAAATAAGTCTGATTGATTATGTGGCATGGTTAGCCTAAGTAAATAAATAAATACCATATCCTGTAACAGGTAAAGGAAATGACAGAAAATAGCTTTGTACAGGCAATCAGCTCCGATCATTCTTTTATTGAATTCCATTCACTCTCGTTGTCCTTAGTATTCTCAGCTATTGAAGACTTTCAGTGCTTCAGTGACTGAGCCGTTGTTGAGGGCTGGATCGATTGTCTTGTTTAATTATCGAGAACTCAAAATTCCACAGCACCACTGACAAAGAAAATACCTCCTATCTTGAAATTCAGACTGGGTTTCGCGGTATATTTTAATTTTAGCCGTTCTAAAAACCAGGCTGTTAATACATGATGTATCTAGGCAGTTTAAGCAACTTTTCAGAAAAGCCATTCTTCCATGGCCCCAGCTGCAAAAAATATTCGCTCATAATTTGCGAATGATTTTTTTTTTTTCTGAGCCTATGTAAAACTAAATAAATTGGCAAACCTAGCTTGGATAATACTATTATTTGGTTTGCAACTTTATGCCTAGATTATTTAGTGGCAACCTCAGGACTGTGGAAAGCAGAAGTGTCAATTCATCCATACCTAAACATTTTCTATAAGATACTATAAGATAAGATAATGAAAATGGCTATGGAAGTAAAAAAATAAATTAATTAATAAAAAATACAAAATAAAATAATTAAATTAAAAGAAACTGTAAAGAACATGCTTCTCAACGGTAAAAATTGATGTCCTGTAGCTATTAATCTAACTCTGGGACACGAGTAAAGCTACCAGTTTACCAAATGCGTAATACCAAAGTCATAAGACTGTCCACCAATCGATGTCACGTTATAATGTATTTAACCAGGTAGCTAGGTCAGTTGAGAACAATTTTAATTTCCCATTGTGGTTTCATGAGACCCATTCTACTATATATCTCGTCTCTCTTTCTCTTCAGATTCCAAGAGCCTCCCTGTAATGCGCGTGTTCCTCAATCGCACAGGGGCCGTTGTTTGTGAATTGAAAGGCGGGGATCCAACCTGGAGTGATCCACAGTGGGAAATAGATGATGCCAAAGACAAGCTGATGTTGCAGGCTGAAACTTTTGTAGATGAGCACGGCGCATTCATACGGTCCTCCATCCTCTCTTTGAAAGACGGGATCCGTGCTTTGAACTGTGTATGTACGCACATCACTGGAGTCATTATTCGAACTCGGGTCATGCAAGATAGTAAGAAAATGTTTTTTTATCTCCCTCTTTTTTCCCTTTATCTTATCAGGTCCTGTCTGCCATTCCTTTATCATCTTTGTCTAGTTATTATTCTAACCAAATTTTCAATGTAATAATTGCAGGTAGCTTCATAGTGTATTATGAATTCACGCAGTGGCCTATTTCACGTTCCCACCAACCCATGATTTCAATCTAGTTAAGAGTGTCTCGCAGTTCATTATTCAGCAAAAAAAAAAAAAAAAAAAAAATGCCCAAAATGCTATTTAAATTTTAGAATCAAGCATGGGGAGAATCAGCTGTAATGAGGTGCTACTAATTTAAATTTGAATGGTTGATAATTTTGCAAAACAAAATTGGAACTGGAATGTATCAAAGCTTTCATAACTAAGGCGGTGACAGTGGCAGACAAATTTATTAAGAATATATATAATTATTGTCACTTGCAATACAATCTGTAATTGTAGCCTACAGTCCCATTTACTTGCATGCACATTACAATGGTAAAAATGTGGACTTTTAGAAAGTAAAGCAATAAGACAATTGAGTCATGTATAATACATACACAGTCTACAATATAATATCTTAGGTTAAGGCTTAGAGACCTATACTCATCGAAGATACAATAACCTGAGATTGTTATCTGTCCTGGATCTATAACACTCATTCTCAGAGTCTGTGTAATTATAAGTTGCTTTGTCATATTGAGATGCTTTTTCAGTGCAAGGATCAGTGCCAGCTTCAGGCAAGGATCAGTGCCAGCTGCTGCGGTACCTATTTCCCCTGGCTGTGGTGCTGCTGCTGGTGACTGTGACAGCCAGTGGGCTGTGGGCCTGGAGACGGAGGAAGTAGAGCCCTATAGCACAGGTCAGATATTCAATACAACTGTCTCCTGAAACATATCAAGTATAATGCTGGAGTGAAGAATGCGCTTTCAGTAACTTAACTCTTTGGTAACTCTTTTTTTCATAATATCGCATGGAAAATTTATTCCACAACTCTTAGTATTTCCATTAAAAAAAACATTTCTCCCCATCCCTCTCTCTTTCTCTCTCTCTCTCAGGGAATGGACAGCACATACGGGATCTGATCGGGATTTGTAACTCAGGGGTTGTAGGTTTCATTCCCCAATGAGACTCTACCACTGTACTTTGGCACAATGTGCCTGCACTGTTTCAGTACACATCCAGCTGTAAAAATGGATTGAGTGTTCAAAGAAAGTAATTTGTTCTGACAAGAGCATCTGTTGAATGTCTAAAATCCAATAGGACTTGAAGGAGCATTTCTTTATTTTCTTTACTTTGTAGATGTCACAGCAGTATTTGCAGATTAAAAACATTTTTGGCCCATTTGCGGCTCTCTACACTTGTGCTTGCTTAGAGGATGATGCTGCGCAGTTTCGTTACTTTGAGTGATTTGATTTGAGTAGTTTTATCAGGCCTTAATTTAAGTTAAAGGTTTATGTTGTATAATTGTATTGTAAATTGTGTTTTTTATTGTGACAAACTTATTGCAATTGAATGAAATAAAAAAATCTTGACAAGAGCAAATGACAATGTTTAATCAAACTTTTTTCAAACTGTTTCTTTTTTCTATTTCTCAGAAATACTGTGGTCATCACTGTGGTGCCATGTCAGACCATGGAAACATTTGTAATTATAGCCTTGCAGCAAGAAAGAGCTATGTACACAGGCAACAACACTATCAGGCAGTCATGCAAGGGAAGTGGTCCACCACCTTTGCAAAATAGCTCAACCCACAGGTGATGCATTGCAATGTGACTGTACAATTTCAGTAAGCTTCTTCATCAAGGCCTATAATGTCATTTTTTAGATGAGCTTAGACTGGCCTATATTAAATTCAGGTTGCAATACAAAGTTAAATATCTTTTGCTTTTAGATTAACATTTATAAAACAGAGTTCTCAGTGGAGCGTCCTGTCATTTGAAAGGACATCAGGACTGGCAGGAGTGTGCTGGTCATGTACAATGCAGGTACACAAATGCATTATGTAAAAAGTTGTTAGCTCATTTTGTATGAGCACCATAAGGAAACTGTGTATCTCAAGAAATAACAACAAAAAACAGGGCACACGAGCGACTTCCAGCTGAGGCAAATTTGAGGAGAAACCAATCCCATTTTTGTTGACAAAATGTATATTTTTTAGTAAAATTTGACAACGATACATTGACCATGCTGGAATGTGTAGCTGTGCACAAACTTAATTTAAAAGGCTGGTGGCATAATTGCAGACATAATCTCCATGATCATCACAATGTGATTGTTTCATGCCACAAACTTTGATTATGAACCCAAAACGTACAATGGCTATTGGTTGCCTTTTGACCAGGGTACAATTTTGGTATGTCCTAAAAGGACACAAGAGAAGAGTTGGTCTGGGTTTGCGTAGTATATCATGAGGAATAAGGCTTTTCATAAATTCAGTAATAAAATACACAATAATAATAATAATAATAATAATAATAATAATAATAATAATGTGATGGCTGCCTTGCTCCACTTGCCTGGTTTTGTCAGGTTCTCTTGAGTTCCTGAACAGGAAGCTGGTGGGCGAGGTTGGGAAGAGTTCAATTGAGGCACACCTGTGCTGACTGCCCTATTTAACTCCCTTTCAGCCATTCTGGGGCTGGCTTGTCTGTTTGCTTTCCCTCTCTCCCAGTATATTGGTACACTTGTCACATCATACAACATTTGTCATGATACTTTTCACTAATCCCTGCACACAAGCATACGCAACGAATAGCCAATACACTTCCACACCTCATGTTTTTATGATTTATCATGATTTATCACTACCTTAAAAATGTCTTTCGTTGGCTGACCGTACAGCAGCTAAAAGAATGCTTGCACAGAGGTAGAAGCCACCACTATGTCCTAGGGCCTCATTTATAAAAATGTTCTTAGATTTATACTTGAACTTAGTCTTAAGATAATTTCCGACGGTGTGCTTACGTTCGATTCATAAAAGATACTGAGCATAAACAACCTTGCTTACGCAGGTTCTAAGAAGCCCATTTGTAACTTACTTACCAGTGATCTATAAATCTCAAATGAACTTAAAATTGACGGCACCTGAACGTGCCTTACAATCAGCAATTTCCCCTTATATAATGCTAGCACAAATAAGGGTTTAGTCAGGAATAACCATGGACCAAAAGAGAAAAGCAAACTTTTTGGAAGACGCGATCACGACTATGGTATAGGAGATTGAAGACAGGCAGCACGTATTATTTGGTGGACTAAATAGTGGGTTGACAAACAAAGCCAAACAGGTAGCTTGGGAGTATGTCGCCGCTGCAGTGAATGAGGTGGGGCAGCAAGACAGAACTGAAAAAGAAACCCTAACCCTAACCTTAAACTGCAAGGGGGGAATAAATAGCCATACATAACCAGCAGGAAAATAACTTACGTCAAGTCTAGACTTTGCGTAGACATAAGATCATTTCCACGTCAAAGTAAGGTTTTATTTCTACTTGGATTTCCGCGTAAGTCATACTTAAGATCAAAATTGATCGTAAGTCTGTTTTATAAATGAGACCCCAGGTCTCATTGGGTGAATAGCTTCCTTGATATTATTTATATGGAAACATAAATAGCTCAGATACATAGAGCTTGTCATAAGAAATTTGATGTGTGGTACTCAGCAGCTGTTAGTGTTAATTAGTACCCATTGTGATTTGTCCTGGCCAAATCCCAGATCTGGCTCTCGCAAACTTGCCACTAAAAATCATCCCCAGACTTAATTGGCTAAATAAATGTTCTCTCCCTCTCTACCTTCGCTAATGTGTGGTGAGCGTTCTGGCGCAAATTGGCTGCCGTGCTTCACCCAGGTGGGTGCTACACATTGGTGGTGGGTGAGGTGAGTTCCCCTTCACTGTAAAGCACTTTGAGCATTTGGAAAAGTGCTATATAAATGTAATTATTATTATTATTATTATTATTATTATTATTAATAATAATGTTGATGAAAGAAAAAAAAATGCAAAGCTAAAACAGTAAATCTACAATTTTTTTTATTTGATAACACATTGCGTTATTAGCATAATGATAAATTGAGACCGTGAGAAAATTACTCAGTGTTTTACATTAGAGCCGTTTTTGTTTTCTTTTGTTTTTTTTTTTTTTGTTTTTTTTCATGCAAGCCCGCATGCATGGAGTTGTGCTTGTCCTTAAAGGCCAAAGAAGTAGATAACAAGTGGTTTCAGCGTGGTTAGAATTTTGGTGGGCTTTTGTTTCTTAAAAGCAGTCGGCAGATTAAAAAACCACGCAGCCTCGCTGTTGTTTGTGCGCAAACAGTTAACGTCTGAGATGGTTGAGACACAGCCTTGGACGGCCTGCTTCTCTTTCAAACAGTTTAATTGCGGTTATTTTTGCGGGTTTTTTCAGTTTCGAGCGTTCGAAATGGCAGAGAAACGGTTGTGTGTGTGGCGAAAGTGTGTTCCATTCTGAACGGAAACTCGCCCTTTGGCTTTTGGCGTGAGCACGCATATCTGTAAGCAGTCCGTCTTATCTGGCAGACGAACCCGGACTGACACACTTCCACCACCTGGTTCTGCGGACATGCCACAGGTTCTCCATTTCATACTCTTCGCTCTGTCCTGCAGTGAGTACTAAATTAGCCTATATATATTTCAAATGTATAAAAATATAAATACATAAATATAATCTGGGTATTTTGGCACTTGTCAGAGATTCTGTTTTAATTCGACCTCTTTGTTTATTGCAGCGGGTTCCGTCTCTTGCTCGATCGTGTTCGCCAGAGCGGGTGAGGATGTCACACTCAGTTGCCAGTGTTCCAAGGGCGGTGGCTGTTACGACCAGCTTGTCCGCTGGGTTCGAATGAATTCGGAAGAGGTGCAAATTATCGATACTAAATGCGAGAAATCGCCGTGCCGATTCACCAGCAAAAGAACAGACGATATCTGGGTTGCCCTTACGATTTTACAGGTGGAATCAGGGGATTCTGGGCGGTATTACTGTGGAGAGTACCTCAGTAGCTACCTCGAGTTTACCGATAATGGGACCGTTTTAACGGTCGGAGGTGAGTAAAAACCACGTCCCCAAGTAGTTTTGACCCGAAAAAATTATATTTTGGTCTAAATTGTGGGGAAATGTCAGAATAGGATCCTTACAAGGAATCTATGTAAAAACACATAAATTGCTGACCAAACACACTTCGCACATGCAGCCTAAAACAGTGGCTGACAAGGCTTGTAGTCCACCTTAGTGGTTTTCAGCCTTAGTCCTGGAGGCACAAAACCATCGTGCTGTTTATTCATTGCTTGGCGAAGAGGTTGAATTTGATCAAAACTTTATTGGATTGGAGTTGCATTGTTTTAAGGAATTGGTGGGCTCAGCCTAAAATTTTAAAGGCATCATAGTAGGCTATAAGGTCTATTAATCAGCCGAGGGGTAGAGAAGCAGACTGACTTGCATATGTGATGCAAATATTGAACGTCTTGCCATATGTATGCGTCTCCCAAAACTATGGAATGCTGAGAGAAGGATTCTCAACATCCAGGGTTTCCAGACAAGTTTGGTTGTACTGAGAGACATTATGTCACTTGCAGTCGCGATTAGATCAAAGACCCCCCAAGTGTACCGATTGTGGTGTCACGGGGATCCACACAGGGTACTCAAGCATGAATAACTATTAAAAAAAACACCAAGATTGTGTCCAATAGGCCACACTACGGCAGCGGCTCAGATTTAATTTTTCAGGTGTGGCCAACCATGTGTTCATTTATTAGTGTTAAGGCACTGGGCAGCAAACGAGTTTTAATGGGCGAAGAATACTAGGCTGAAAAAATCTTCTCCGATAAATCAAAAGTAGGTTACAACTGTAAAAACTGTTTATGGTTGGTAGAAACTTCAAACAAACGTGCAATTTGTTGCGAATGGGATCCGACTAATCAAACAAAACGGAGACCACAACGAATGTTTGTAAAGAAAAAACGTTTATTGAAATTGGAATAAATGCACGTGTGTGGATGCATGTAGGCTATGAGTGTGTGTGCGTATGTCTGGATATGTGTGCGAGTGAGATGTGTAATTAAAAAATAAAAAAAAGTTGGAACAAAACACAATGTTGCCACTTTCCGGATCCTGGATCCTGAGTTCATTAAGCCACAGACAACCCAGAATGCTTGACGTTATTGTTAATAAAATAAATCTATCCAGGCCCACTTGCCCATTATTTTAGCTGAAATAAAAAGATTTCAGAGACTTCAGACAAAAGAGGGATGATTGTTGGAACATGTTTGGCCAGAGCTTCAGTGATACGGACGGCCGAACTTACGGATGTTTCATAAGGAATCGTGGCTAAGGTGATGGCATGCATGTCGGAAAGATGTCTTCAGCTAGAGGCATCTGTGGTTTAACTGTAATGCCCGTAAATTGGTTCAAGATGCAAGGAAATCAGACAAGCAATTCTGAATCATTTCACTACAAATTTGAACTTGAGAGCATGAGCTCGCAGTTTCATCGAGAACAGCGAGGAGAAGTACAACACAGAGAGGGATGCTATGTTTGGTGTTTCCTATATATTTGGAGTTGCCCGTTCAACAAATATGTAATTTTAGGAATATATCTGCAGCTATACTAAACTGTAGCTAATTGGTTTGTTTTGTAATCTGTTGTTGAAATTGCATCTATTTATGGCACAATAGGGCAGAAAAGGGCTCTTCTAGTAGCAGAATGTTTTCATTAATAATTAATTAAAAAAGCAAACATTTGGGCAACAAATTCAACCTGAAGATGCAATGTGACCTGTACCTGTAATTCAGAAGGATTGTTGCTATGGTATCCTTTCACTGATCCTGAGACAAATTAAACTGAGCTGAGAATTCAGATGTGACTGTGGGGAGCATTTATTTAATCCTGATGGCACATTGTTCTGAAATAATTTTAAATATTTTCAGCTTAATTGTATTCTGTTCATCCATTTCACTATGTATTAGTAGACACTGAAATTAAACAAAAACCTGTAAAGATGAAGGAGAATTATTTAACATTTATTTGCCCTAATCTGTTGTATTGTTCTTGAGCAGATGTCTGGACAAACAGCAGTGAATTGCATTTGCTGAATGAATGGACAGGTGAGGGTGGAAGCCCAGAGCTGGATTGGAGTGAAGCTCAAACGTCAAACAGTAGTCAAGAGTTTATGTCTAAATGGAGGTATGAGACTAAAGCGAGTGACTTCCTGGATGTACGGCACACTGAGTTGCGCTGTGTAGCGACCAGACTCAGTGCCCCCTGGGTAAATATCTACTGGCGGTCGACCCGCGAATCATGGGAAAAAACTGGCCAGACCTCGTCTTTGTCAGCCACCGAGAGAGGGTAAGTGGGGTTCAGGGAAATTTTTGCATTCAAATGGACTATTCTTATTTTGCATAAAAATATGCATTTGAGGCCTTCTGAGTCAGTCAGTTGGTGAAGGCATAAACATAGCTATCGTAAGTCTGAACCTGTCATTACCTAACTATAACCTGCAGTCCGCAGTGCAGGGCAGAATTGGCCTCATCCTACCAGGGGTTGGGTGTGCTAAGTCATCTTGAGTTAACCTTGCATGAACTCCACCCATTAACAAGGTGCCCAGTGCAGTTACTATCAGTGAGAGACGCATCTGTCCTCTGACTGGTGCTTGTTCTCTTGTAGTAATGTGTGGCCTGCACGCTGTAAAATAGTCCCTGACTCTACAGAGCTGCTTACTGTTTATAGATAAACATTAGCCCTCCTTTACCTCTTCCTTACAAAAAAAAATGTAAGGAAGAGGGTGAGCATGGGTATGACAGGCTTAAATATGCAATATGTCTCTAAATTAATAATATTTACGAAGTCCATGAAAATAATTCTAATCTTTTTGAACCCAATTTTTTCCCCCCGTTGGAGAAGCACATAATCGTCTAGAATGTGATTGTATGGTGTAGCATTAAGATTTGCCCTCACTGGAACTAAAGGGCCGAGCCAAAACCATGAAAAACAGGCCCAGACCAAGGGGTGTCCAGACACTTTTGGTCATATAGTGTGCATAAGGAAAGAAAGATGTACAAGTAGTCTATGCTTCTCTCTGACTTCCTGCTTTATTGTTTACAGGTACAGGGTAGAGAGCCAGTTGCGAATTGGACTAAAAGTGAAGTCTGACTGGGAGGATGAGGATGAAGATGAGTATGAGTACGAGCACGAGTACGGGTACCCAGATAAGATGGTGGAAATGGATGAAGAATTGTGGTGTGAGGTCCAGGTTGGGGTGAATGTCTCTGTTCAGAGCCCAAAGTTTTCATTCCGTCAACGAACCCATACTGACTCTGGTTAGTACGAGTACACACTTTGTCTATCTGTCTTTCTGTCTGTCGGTCTGTCTGTCTATCTAAATGACATCCTATTATTAATAGTCATCATTTGAATAAACAATTAAGGACATTAACAGGCTGTGCTTATACATCTTATTTTTTAAAAAGCTAAACATCTGCATGTAGGTAGACGTAGGCAACCAGCATGAGAACATGGCACACTACAATCTAACCACAAGACAGCCACCTGCTGTCTATGGATGTTATTGCACTTGAAACGTACTTCATAATTCCATGGCAATGAATTTATGAATGAATGTATGAATGTGTCCAATATGTCATTGTAAATTTAATATAATAGCCTTGATTGTCAGTATGTTTGTGTATAGCTACTATAATAGTCCAATATGGTTCTATGTGATTTTCAGAATGGTGCAATGGAGTCCTATCTGGTGAAATAGCCTTTTGTGTGCTCTGTGTGTGCCTTCTCACCCTGCTCATCTATCACTGTCTCTGCCACCAGCACAAAGGTATGCTGTTCATGCTCCCCTAACACTGAAGAAGAAAATGTGTGAATGACATGCCAGTAAACACTACATACAGTGACTGAAAGAAATTATAGAGGTATGAGAAATTAGAGGTGTGTTACTCCCCTGTGTTTCAGGTTCAGAACCATCAGCGACAGAAGCGTCACCAACACTGAACTCTTGCGTAAGCATTTCACATGTACTGTCACATGAACAGCATCTTCCCATAACAGAATAAAGTATTTCATTTAGCTAAAGTTACAAATCACATCCATGCATGTCTTTGCAGAGAGATGTGTCCTCGTACATCACCTATGCTCATCTGGATATCAAGAAACAACTCAAGACAGAGAGACGACAAAGACAGAAGAGCAGACAGAAGAACAGTCAGGAAGACAGACTGGTGGACAGCGAAGTGAGATACAAATGTGAAGAAAGAGTACTGCATGGGTGAAAGACTGAGAACTGCTTGTGTGGAGATGGAAAGAGAGGCAAACAAAGACAGGCAGTCAATTAGGTTTGAAAATCCTGTGTTTCTGTCTCTCATTGTAAACTTGCAGGGTTTGTCATTTCTACCCAACCTTCTCATTTTGGGGAAACATTAACAGAAATATTTGCCTCCGTAAGAACAGTGCTTCCTAAATGTTTATTACATCACATTTCGTTTGAAGATCTTTTTTTCTGCAGCAAGACAAAATAACACAATTTATGCGCTACTTGTCACAATGTTTCATAATTTTTCTGTTGATTGATGAGAAATGTGCAGACTGTGCTGGATTTATCTTAAGTGAATTGTTTGGGCAATTACTTTGTTGCCTTAGCTCATGTTTTATATGATGAATTATTCAGTCATTAATTATTAAAAATGTTCCATTTTTTCTCAGCTCAAAATAAATTCCTGTGATGCTAACTGTGCATCTTGTTTCTGCTATCTGGAGAGTAAAAGATGCTGATATTGTATCTGTGTTACCAGCAGATATAAAAGGTTTATGTTCACGCTGTAAGTACAAAAGATTTGCTTCAGCTATTGTAAAGAGGAGATCACTTGTTCATACTGAAACTCCAGTATTGTCTTGTCCTGTTCAAAAGTTCATTTCATCACCAAACTCATTCTTCAAGTTAATCCTTTTTTTGAAGTAACCCAGCTGTTGCTAACTGCAGCATGGAGGCACATTGGTTAGCACTGCTGCCTCACAGGAAGGGGGTTCAGCCCAGATCCCCTATGCATGGAGTTGGCCTGTTCTCCCTGTGCTCCTGTGGGTTTCCTCTGGGTACACAGGTTTCCTTCCCCAGTCAAACGGCATATAGCCCTTGGCCAACACATGAAAATTTAGCCTCCCTGGCTAAGTCACGTTTGCAGAAATGTTATTAATAGGCATTGACCTTGTCAAATAAACAAATAAATTAGCTTTAATTGTCAGTAATTTAATTATGTTTTTATTCTATTAAATTTTATTTTTATGCTGAGTCTGAAAGCTTTCTAAAGTTTGCAAGTTTGCGCTGCTGTGGCCATTGCCAGGACTTTTCGTACACCTTAACCACCTTGCTAGAAAGAAAGAGGAGGAGATAAAAGAAAATACAGTGTGCCGTGAAAAATGTGGTTCAGGAAGCAAACTATTCTTGAGGACAGACTGAGAAGGAGGAGGAAATCGCCAGACCTCAAAACATTTGTAAATGTAACTCAGTCTCAAGGATTTTCAATTTGCATGTGAAAATCAAGAAATACGAAGGACACGAAAGGACATTCTAAAAGGCCTAATGTGAAAACCGCTTATGGCGGACAAAAAAAAAAAATTGATATTGATGGAAAAAAATGAATGTGTTCCCATGTGTTGGACACTGGACACCATAGGCCTTAGTAATGGTGAAAAAAAGTATATCTGTTCAGTTTTTAAAAATTAATTTAGTGAACAACTGCAAAAAAGAGGGCTTAATGAGATCATTTTAAACAGAAAAACTGAAAAAGTCATGAGACTTCACTATATTCAGAGAGGAATGTGCAAGATAAATCAGGAAGTTTTTTTTAACCATCAAAGTTGTAATTTAGGTGAAAACTAAGGCTTAATGTAGTTTAATGACATAACATCATAGTAAAGACATGTATGTTTTATTCAGGCAGCAGGGGTATGTACGGAGCGAAAGTTCCAACTCAAAATAAACTTGTGGCCAAAAAAGCTTAACGGCCTAATACTGGTGTTGACCAATCTCAAAAAAGCTCTCATAGAAATGTAACCTGGGGCTGAGAATGTCTAATTGCCACACCCAAATTTGGAACAGCAACTGTCTGCAACCACAGCCATATTGATGTGGGAACCTCACTGCCTGGGTCTGCCCCTTTTGCACACAGAGCTCTACGTTAGGAAACGGACGTAGCCACCTGCTTCTCTTGCCAAAGTCAGAAAATGAAAGCCAGGTACAAGAAGCTCTAAAAGCTGTTGAAAGGTTCTCATCACCCATGTGAAAAAATGGTATGGCAAAATATACCTGAACTATATTATTTTATACTTGAAGTATTATTAAAGTTTATATAAAGTGTGCTGAGAGTACTATTTTCCACATGGGGATCTGATTGTGAACATGAGAAAATATGCTCGGAAATGCTCACCTGGCTCGACAATACCTGACTTCCCTGTAAGGGACACGGTTACCTACCTGGGGACAGGGATTAATAAAACCAGCAAGGGTATGAGGGATATGAATTTGAATCATATTGCTGATGCAATTAGGAGTACATTTAATTCATAGTTAGCGAGAGATCTCTTTCTGCATTCTAGGACTCTGTTACAAATGGAGGAAATCTTGCAAGAGTGTCATATGTTTTTTCATCACTAGAGGCCCCCAAAACTATGTGTCATATGTCAACTACTTTCGATAGATTGCAATTTCATCTGGATAAATAAACCCATAGTATAAAAAAAGAAGCAATCAACAATGAATCAAGGACAGAATGTGTTAGATTATAGTTTTTAAATCAAGTAATTAATATTAGTAGGACGGAGTGTAGCACAGTGGGTAAGGAACTGGGCTTGTAACTGAAAGGTTGCAGGGGTTTCCCGGGTAGGACACTGCTGTTGTACCCTTGAGCAAGGTACTTAACCGAAATGGATACTATGTAAAATGCTATGTAAAAAGTTGTGTAAGTCTCTCTGGATAAGAGCGTCTGCTAAATGCCTGTAATGTAAAGTTGGATAGAAAGATACATGGTTAACCCTATAATCTCTGGGATATACTTCCCAATTTAGTTTTTCAAAGATTAGATGGTTTTAATGTCCTTCTTTGATGTTCTTTCACTCTGGGCAAGCTTCCTGTTAAACTGGCCCTAATGTGTTGGTCACTTACAGTTACATGCAAAGACATTGGGAGAGTGATACAATTTTTTTTTTTTTTGGATCTGTACTCCAGAGCATTGGATTTGAAATACAGCAATGAATAGGAGATTAAATTATTGACTATCATCTTTAATTTGACGATATTTAATGAGATAAGATAAAATAAGATAAGATAGACTGTATTAATCCCCAGGTGGGGAAATTTGGGTGTTACAGCAGCAGATAATTTACATCCATATCTAATGATCCATGAAGGAATTACAGACCTTTTTATATATAGTTCTACCATTTTAGGAGAGCAAACATGACTGGGCAAATCAACACAATATGAAATAGTCTTCATATTTAGTACTTTGTGGCAAGTTCTTTGCATTTGATGACTGCCTGAAATCCGCAACCCACAGACATCACTAGATGCTGGATATCTTCCCTGGTGATGCTCTGCCAGGCCTGTGCTGCAGCCATCTTCAGTTCCTATTTATTTCTGGTGTGCTTTGCCTTCAGTCTTTTCTTCAGTAAGTGAAACACGTGTCTAACTGGATTCACCATTGGTATTTGACTTGACCAGTCAAGAACATTACACCTTTTGGCACTGAAAAGCTCCTTGGTTGCTTTAGTAGTATAGAGACACACACAAAGTATGGTCACATTTCCTGCTTGACATTATATTTCTGAGATTTTTATGTGTATGTGCCTGTATTTTAAAATACATCAAAGCTTTTCAGTTGTAACTCCTGCTCTCACCGCATGGGGGAGCTGTGGTTAAACAGGAGCTGTAGATTATTCATGGGGCTGTGTGAGGCTTCTTCTCTTGACAGAGAACATCCTACACAATGGAACACCACAAAAGTCTACTGTCTGCATTGTTTCCCGTTTTAAACAGGCATAATTAACCGTTCGCTGGTATAACATGCCTGGGACTTAACAGTATGTTTGGGGCCATTGTCCTGCTGCAAGGTGACGGCCAATCAAGTTTTGAGGCATTTGGCCTTATCTGAGCAGATAAGATGTTTCTGTACACTTTAGAATCCATCCTGCCACTGCCATCAGCAGCCACATCATTAATGAGGACAACTAGGGGCGACATAGCTCAGGAGGTAAGACCGATTGTCTGGCAGTCGGAGGGTTGCCGGTTCAAACCCCGCCCTGGGCATGTCGAAGTGTTCTTGAGCAAGACACCTAACCCCTAACCCCTAACTGCTCTGGTGAATGAGAGGCATCAATTGTAAAGCGCTTTGGATAAAAGCGCTATATAAATGCAGTCCATTTACCATTTACAACTAAGCCAGTTCCAGTGGCAGCCATACACTATGGCCATCTTGTTGAACAGATGAGGGGGGTGTGATGGAGTAGGGATTTTGGGAGACCAACCGCGACTGAACAGGGGGTTCTTTAGGCTAAATTTCCTTTAGCCTACTTAACCAAATAATTAGTTGGCAGAAAGCGTAATCAGCTTGCTATATTTGGTAGTCCAGTAGCCTATGCTGAAACAGTTCGCAACTTCGGCTACCAAGCCATTTGACTAGCTGACCCTAACCGGCAAATATTCAATCTGTCAAACGTGTTTGACGGCTTGTCAGTCGTGTACATTCCGTAAATGTCTACCTGGGCCATGCTTCACGCATGTGACAAAGCTACTATAATCCCGATTTTGGGATAAACACTGCAACATTTTCAGTTTCACGAAGCGAGTTAAGAGTCTTAAGGTCTATTTGCTGAGTAACATACAACACACGATGAAATCACACACACACAATTTAACAAAATTAACCATCTTTGTAAGACTGGCATTTAGAAAGGAACATGTTTTTAGCATTTAAGAGGCCGACAAGAGTATTTTAAGACAGTGGTTCTCAGAATCGGTCCTGGGGGCTCCTTGCGTAGGCCTATATTGGCTTTTCTCCATTGGTTTTGATGATTTACAAGAAGAAAAAAATAGCCTAATAATAATTAGAAATTCAATGTACATTATTTTTGTCTTCATGCACCAGGTGGAAAACTTGCTGTACAAAGTGCGTTGTCATATTTACACGCTTGCAGATCAGTTATTAAAATACTTGGTAGATTTGTTAATCACCGCTGACAGTGTTAATTTTTATTCGGTAGAAAGTGACTTGCGAACGGTCAGCTAGCGTCACCCAGCAAGTGAACACCACAAACGTAGCCTAGTAGCCTAGCTAGTAGCAGTTACTGACTGTGGCGAAAACCTACGACGATACGAACTTGCTCGGTTAACAGCAGGTCTACCAGACAGTTATGAAAATTAGCCTAGTCAAATCACCAGCAGCCTACACATCTCTGATTGATTGACCATCAGTGTAGTCGATGTTCTTCCCCTGTGGTTCATATTGCTAATGCGTGAGCTAACAACGGATAGCCTACCTAGCTCACTGGCAAGCTGATATGCTAGCTAAGCATATTCGTTTTGCTGAGAAACATAAATTGAAGATAACTGAACATAATTGTATTATTGTCATACATATAACGTGATTACATGACACAGTACAGTCACGGATGGAAATTAAACTCCGTAAACATTTGATAATATATTTTAAAACATAACGGCAGACAGTCAGCTAGCCTCAAGTTCGTTCTGCAATCGTTCGTTCAGGTTGATGGGCTTTTCCGCACCGGACTGTCAATCACATGGTAACACAAGACCGCTTAACTCTATGGTTTTGGCTCCAAATCGACAACATGGCCGCGCCCGCCATTGAGCTTCAAAACGTGTTTTAGAGACCCACGGAGAGTCAATGGGTGACGTCACAGTAGCTTTGTCCATATTTTTTACAGTCTCTGGTTTAAATAGAACGCCAACAGTTGCAAATTGTAAAAAGAAATTTGCACGTGTATAATTCAATCAACTCAATGGCCGTAATAACTGAAGAAAAGGCGCATAAAAAACCAATGGCCGTAATAACTGAAGAAAAGGCGCAGAGGGGAAAATAAATGGTGGTATCAGCCAAAACCATGACAAGGGGTGCTTTTGATCATGAGCAGTCCCTTCCTTTCTGCACACTTTCATCTTTCTTTCACCTTGGTACATGTTCATACTCATCTCGTTTGCCTCATCTGTCCATAAGACTTTATTCCAGGACTCTACGGTTTGTAATGTACTTTTAGAAAAATCTAACCCCGGCTATTCTGTTTTTGAGGTTTACTGCTGGTTTACATTTTTTGGTGAACCATCTGAGGTTATGCTGGTGTAGTCTTCTCTTTATAATAGCCGTTGACACATCTATACCAACATCCTGTGGAGTTTCCTTGACCCGTTCAACAGTTGAAGACAGTTCAACAGTTTTTTTTTTCCACAATGAAAAAAGTCTGGTCCAAATATAGCAACGGGCCCATCCTATCCTTCTCTACATTCAGAAATCAATGCTATTAGCATGATGTAATAACGTAACATTTATTAGAGATATGCATAATAGGAAGCTTGTTCATGCAGTCATATACCAGGGGGCCTCTACTTACAATGTCACCTGGAATCAGTCACAGACTTTTCGAGCCTTTGGTTGTCTAATACCACAGCAGACTAGACTAAAATATATACAGTATTGTTTTTACTTCTTCTGGAAATGACTAATAAGGGGAAAAAAATAATATAATTTTAGGTTTAGTTCAGTTGGTTCATAGTATGCCAGTACACTCTAGGATCTATAGGCCACAGTGTGAATACAGACAGTATTGTTAGTAGAAACATGTAGCATAAGACTGAGCTTTTTAATCAGAGTCATTAAATAAATCAAGTCATTCCTGTAAACTTAAGAGTGAACGTTTTAGAAAATAGGCTGTATCCTTTAAATAGCTTTCAACAGCACTATTAACACAACTGATCATTAACAGGAAGCTGGTATAATAGCAATGTGTTGTTAACAGTTATGCGATGCTCAGTTATGTTGTCTGATTGTCTTTGTAAATTTCCAAGACTACCTCACTGAATACACAATATAGACACTAGTAACAAGTGTGGCACCGCACTGGGCGTGACGGTGCAGGAGGGGCGGCACAGAAATACAGGAGGTTTGGGGAAAAATAGCCCAACAGGGCCTTTTATTTAACAAAAATTATATACAAAAACAAAACCGTACTCAACAACTAAAGTTTTTTGTCTGAATTAAATTAAAGTAAAGTAACTGAAATTAGGGGTAACAACGACCGGGAGACAGCTGAGGGGATCCGTCTTCAAAGCAGGAAGAGGGATGTGATCCTGCGTCTCCACCGGATTCTGAAAGACAGGGAAAAAAAAAAATTACAAACAGGTATTAACAGCTCTGCTGCAGCCCAAAAACCCTTTCCTCAAGGGAGACAAAGGCCTCCTTTTAAGCTCCCAGCCCATTTCCCTGGAGTGGCGGCAGCTGTGTCGCCTCATTGATTTCAGGTGCGTTGAGTGCAAAGCAGGGAGTTGGGGAATTTCCAGGTTGCCGCTCTCCAGGGTCCTGTGGCTGGGCTTCATAGAATGGCGCTGTCCCGGGTCCTGAACAGCTGGCCTGGTGGCAGGTTTGAGCTGATGCCTATAAGGCTGGGAGGGGCACTGTGGGGGCATGCCCCGATCCACGCCACACAAGATTATTCTGAAAATGATCAATAAATGCACATTTTAATTTAAAAGAACTGATTGCGTGTAATAAAAAGTAAAACAAAGTATTTTTGTTGGTATATAATAAAACCCTTTGATGAAGAATTGCACATACATTATACAATATATTTATCACATGCACTCACATTAAGAGTCATTGAATGTTGATATCAGCCAGATAACCAAAACAAAACATAAACAGTACATCTTATGAATATTAATTCATATCTAATATGAAACATTACAGCATTTAAAAAAGTATAACTGGATGTGCTGATAATTGAGAGTCATGCACCAAAATCTTTGGCACTCAGTAGATGAAGTTACCCTATGAAGTAAGTTTCCATCCAAGTTAGTTTCCACTGCACAAATGTGCATGCAGAGGGTGAGAATCTCTCTCTCTCTCTCTCTCTCTCTCTCTCTCTCTCTCTCTCACACACACACACACACACAAACACATACACTGTGGGTGGGTGTATAATGGTGAGATACTTCTCTCTTTTTTGGTTTTGCAAAATTTGAAACAGTTCGTTACAATTCATCTCATCATGATTTCGTCATTCATAGTTTTGCTGATTATCCTCAAGTACCGTGAGTATTTGCTATTATTATTATTATTATTATTGTTGTTTTTGTTGGTGTTGTTGTTGTCGTCGTATGCAAGTACTTGAAGGTGGATCATGTTTAACTCCGTTTTCTGTCCCTTAGAACCTGCTGAAGGTTTGGTTAACCCTGCTCCTATAGTGTTCAAGGACATAGGGCAAAATGTGACCATCCACAGCCGTGACAAAGAAATAACGATTTATGACACATCCGTCAGCTGGTACCGTCTGAGACCGAGTGGAAAGATGGAGCAAGTAACTCATTTCTACCCTTACAAGTTAAAGGACGGTCGTTACAGGGGAGAGCTTCGCGTGAACTTTAAGGATGCGCATCTAATCGTCTCCAGTGCAACAATCGGCGACTCCGGCCGCAGCTTCGCCGCGGTGCTTTCTGGCAAATACTTCAAATTGGGTCCCTCCACAGTTGTAGACGTAATAGGTAAGATACAAGTGCATGCCATGGCAGAATTACGTTGGGGATTCTCCTGCAAAATTGTCTTTGTAAAGAGCAACATTTCTGCGATATTGCTGATTGCAATATTTGTAAACCCGAAGGTCGATCTCATAACAATTATCTGTGTATAGGATATATATATATATATATATATATATATATATATATATATATATATATATATATATATATATATATATATATATAACAATTGTAAGTAGCTTCACAGTGTAGTGCATTATTGTTGCCTATTTAATCGCTTTTCCACTGCATGGTACCGGCTCAACTTGACTGGACTCTACTCAGCTCATTTCTGATACACCCAGCTCGTTTCTGATACACCCAGCTCGTTTCTAATACACCCAGCTCACTTCTGATACACCCAGCTCATTTCTGATACACCCAGGTCATTTCTGATACACCCAGGTCATTTCTCATAAACCCAGGTCATTTCTCATACACCGCTCATTTATAAAACACCCACATTTTCTAATACGCACACAGAGTTGAAGTGCTTTTAACCTTTTACTGGAAGGGCAAGACTGGGGTTTCCTCAGAATTCTAACATGCTAGCAACCCTGTGCCACACATATAGTGAGCAGAGTGTATTTAATTCACCCCACTGAAATTCCTTGGCAAGCCGACTTGTTATGAATGAGCAATTTTTAAATACCATTGTACTTAACTAAAACCCGCTTCGCCATTGTTTTGCCATTGTTTGCTTTGCTTTGTTCTCTTGAATTGAAAGAGCAGCTGACAGGATGGCATTTCAATGATATGATAATCTTTGCAGATTCATTTTTTTGAAGCTACAAAAAGTTCCAGTTGACTTGTGTGTGCACACACTCTCTCTCTCACACACACACACACACGCTGCTAAACACAATGCTGGAGGTTAAATGATCGCATCAGTCGACCCAGGTGTAGATTTCGTCAGTAAGCCCGTGGGCTTTGGGGCACAGTCAGTGTGACTTTACCTTTACTGAACTGAAGGGGGCGCTATATACTTATTACTGGTTTTCCACAGTGCTTCAAAATCATTAATCTTTGTATCCCAGAAAGTTACATTACATTACAGGCATTTAGCAGACGCTCTTATCCAGAGGGACTTACACAACTTTTACATACCATTTTTACATTGTATCCATTTATACAGCTGGATATACTGAAGCAATTTCGGTTAAGTACCTTGCTCAAGGGTACAACGGCAGTGTCCTACCCGGGAACCTACGACCTTTCGGTTACAAGCCTAGTTCCTTACCCACTGTGCTACACACCGTCCACTAAAAGTTGTAAAATATCCCACTGCCCAAAAAAAAAAAAATCTTTAAATTGTAGTGATCCTTTAAAAAATGGATGCAAAATTAAATATATCCCTGTTACGATAAAAATAAACACTTGGGACACTAAGTAGTGTTAAAATCAACTTCATACATAAACATTTAGTAATACTAATACAGCCTTATTTACTATATCAACTTTAAGACAAGCAACAGGCTTGTTACTGGTCAGCTAGCTATTAGCTATCATTTATCATGAGTTTGTTACCTGAAACAAAGTCAGTGCTATAGTAAGAGCACCTATTCGACCACCTTCGTTCGACAGACAGGAAAACATAAACTGATTTGCAACTATATATGAAGTAGGTGAAATATCGGTAACAACCTGTGCCTAGTTAAGTAGAAAAAAATGTCCTTGTTATCCTCCCGTGGTTATTTTTTCAACACTTTCACGATTTTTTTTCTGTGCCGGCAAATAAGTCAGAGGTGGTCCAGCGCTAGCTTTTGGTTGCTAAGGGGACGTGTATCCACAACCCTATATTTAAATGAATGGAACTTAACATAAATTTGCTATCATACTGTATACGTGTCCTGTCTTGCGTATTTGAGGTTAATATGAGAAAGGGTGGTCCCTATCAGCACGTCTAGGAATCCGTACATATTCACTGTTGTAACTCAAGTCGCAGGACGCAAAATAGCCGTTGGGAAAGCAGTTTGAAAGTATGAAGCAACGTCTGCGCCATTGGCTTTAATGGGTAACGATGAGATAATTACGAGCGTGTTGCTAGTCTTAAAGTTGATGTAGTAAATAAGCCTGTATTAGTATTACTAAGTGTGTATGTATGAAGTTGGTTTATTTATTTATACAGTTTATTATGTGTATTTTTACAGGACTTACATTTTAATAGGTAACGGTGTGCAGTTATTTTTCAAAAATACAATGGGCAAGCACAGCTATAATAATCGCAGGGATTCAAGCAATTCGTTTCACAATTCCCTAGTGGGGTTACAAAGTTAAATAATGTATTTTTACAAATTTTCTAAATGGCATTTGTTCCAGGTTGCACCCCACAGCACAACAACCTGAGCCCAACGTCAGTCTGCTCATCAGTTTAACTTTCACTCTGTTTGTAATCGGTGCTATATTAGCCAGTAAACACAAACCCAATAATAAACAAACACAGACCGGAAGTCTGCGAGACGCTTTCATCGGACGCACGTGCGTTGCCAAGGTTATGCGGTTGGCCCTAAGTTAACTTCCGCTCTGTGTACCTGTTTCCAGTGACTTGACAGCGTTACATTGCCTGATAATTTTTGTTGTGGTAACCAGGCAAGATGAAAACTATTAGCCACGATGTTTTTCCATCAATGCATGCTATACAAATAAATAACCTACAGTAATTGCATTGGCTACACATGCTGCCCACTAGCCCCAGTTTGTGTCTCTTATAATCATAGTTTTTAAGCAACGTCATAGAAAGAGTGCACTTTTTACACAGGAATGTGCATGTAACCAGAATACTTATGGATTATGCAAGGAATGTATGATGCTCAGCAAGGTGCAATACTGTCAACACTATCTGTTTCTGTCGCTTGTTTTTCTGGTAGTGTAACGTAATCGCATTTGAGTTTGGCCAAGTAACGATTCTTTTCTTCGACTGGTAAGCCCAAATAATACTGGCTTGACATAGTTTTAACTAGCTACCTAACATAATTTACTTGTTATTTATTTTGCTTGTTATCAGAAATAGTCTAGAGGGACTCTGTTGTTATTGATTGTTTGCGGAAGTCTGCCGGAAGTTAAGTTAGGGCCAGAACAACGCACATGCGCAGTAACGTTTGTTTATGTTGTTACCGTTGAAAGCGTCTATAGAGACCGCGGGCTCCTAAGCCACACCCCTTCCTCCTCCTCCTCGTCTGTCTCTGTTATACCTTCCAACATGCATGTGTGTGAGGTTTACGCTAATGTGGGCATCGGTCCCAGTCGGTTTCATTTCTGTGTGTCTGTGTGTGTATCTGTGTGTGTGTGTGTCTGTGTTTGTGTGTCTGTGTGTGTGTGTGTGTGTGTGTTCGTCCATTCGTGGATACTGTGTGTTGGGTTGGCCACTGATTTTTGTCATCCCTCTCAGCCCGACTGTAGAACCCTCCATCCCTCTCTCTCCATGCCCTGCCAGTCATCATTCACCAGTTCATTTCAGTCATTAACATGCTCTGGCTGTTAAGGTTTTATTTTTATTTTCTTTATTTTTTTTTTGTCTCTATGCCCAAGAGCATTTCAGTGTGTCAGTGTCTATAATTCCAGACCAAATTGTACTTTGTCACAGTTGAATAAAAGTCCTCATTATACCAAGTGACCCCTCGATTTGGTTTCAGACTACTTCATGACAAAACCTGTATCATTACAGATTACAAGAGTATAACGTGATGCTCAAGTTTCTTTTGTTTAACGTGCACCATTACCATTATTTGCATATTTTTAAAGCATCCACACTTTATGCTGCCTGTCATATTTATGTATTAACTTTACCGAAAGCCTCCCAACATAGAGGGAAATGAGGAAATTTGGATTCCATTTTTCCCATGGAAGCGCAGGAACTGCCGCCGTGGGCTGTGCATGGCAAATTGTGGTCACTCACTCACTCACTCACGGATGACCTTTGAGGGATGTTTTGCGCAGGCGGTGCCAGCTAAAATGTGTCTGCGGGAGCGAGTTGCGCCGTGGGTCTGGACGGTTCCGTGCTTGTTTATACCAGGAATTGCTCAAGGCAGGACTGAATGAACAGTAAATGGCTTTTCAGGTTGTGTGTTGGCCATGTTTGGTTATGGAGAACGATGCATTAGTAGCTTACATGTATATGTATTCTTACAATACATGAGCA
>NC_049201.1:71517149-71714649 GCF_013347855.1 Anguilla anguilla
TCAGAAAGTACAAGTCCTGCCATGCGTTTCCTCCATTCATGAACTCAGAGCCAGTTGATTTAGCTAATTTAGCTAGCACTGCCTATTGGCCAAAGACTTATGCTAATTAGCACTGCCTATTGGCCAAATACTTAAGCTAATTAGCACTGTCTATTGGCCGAAGACTTATGCTAATTAGCACTGCCTACTGGCCAAAGACTTATGCTAATTAGCAAATCCAGGTGATATGAATACTGGAATTAAATACTGAAGAGGATTTTTACTTCCTGGAACCTTGATTTTCCAACCTCTGGTACACTGCAGATTTACTGCTTGTTGAGTTTAGAATAATTTGTGTTTTTCCTTTGTGTAAGCCCTTGTGATTTGCGTAACTTCATATGTAGCATGCACATTATATAAATGCAGTTTCTAAATGCAATTCCCCTGCTGCTTTCGTTTTCATCTCAGCCCAGTCAAAATGACACCTACTCCCTGATCACTGCGGTTCCAGCCAGTTCAAAACTGCCCCTCCCTGGTGAGTTTGCAAAAGATACAGACCTTTTCTACGTAACAGTCTGATGTGTATATGCAGTGTAACCAACAGGATGGTAGATCTCCAGGAACAGGGTCAGTTACCACTGCTGTAGTGGATATAATGCAATATTTCAAGGAGTCCCACAGATCAATTATTTCCCATGGCATCACTTAAGGAAGGCTTTGGTGCAGCCAGCTATTTCCTGCCTAGTCACCCAATAGCGAGTCTGCTGATGGACTGGGCCCCAGCAGATCGGATGAATTGCAAGTGGGGGGTGCAACGCAGCGTGCTGATCTTCTCAATCCTGAACTGATGGCTGGTGTACTTAGGGATTGCCACCAAAGATCGTGAGCAAAGATGTTGTTTAGCCTTTTATATGTTTGTTATTTCATATTTAACAAGCATTGAGCACTACTGCTCTGAAAGCAGGCGGAGCACACACACAATGCAATGAATAATGTGTGATGTTTCATAAGATCCTGTGGTTACAGGTGAAAACAAGGCACCGCCCGCAAATGACGCAGTACACCGCAAAAGTACTGCAGCAGCAAAGCAGCGCCTTATAAGGCCGTTTAACATTTTAATTCAAGCGCACCGGCGAGAGACCTACACTTGCACCCCATTCAGGTCGGCCACAATACACAGTTAATACAGAAGTACTGGGACAGTGACCATTTTTGCTGTTCTGGCTCTGTGCTGTGCTTTATTTCAAATCCAGCACACATAGTGTGTACAGGAAGTTCTGTGGTCTTTTAGTGTTCCTGTTGGCCAGTAACATTCTGTATATATACAGCACATGTTGAACCCCTGCCTTGTTTTACCCATTTTGAGGTACTGTACTGTGTTCGTGTTGCAGATGCATCAGTGGAAATGGAAAATATATTGAGTGCTAGTAACACAGTAAGTGTCAAATATTACAGCCATGGTACTTCTTACATGGTCATGGTGGTCATTACAGACACATTGTTCAAGGATATAAAAGAATCACATGTGGTCCAGATGATTAAAATTAATTTGTTATCAAAATTAAAAGTGAGTTTAATGTTGGTTTGCAGCTGGAAGTTCCACTGTACCACAAACCTTGACTTTATCTTTATACTCAGGGGGTTTTAGAACCTCTATGGTGAAAAATGTCTGTGCATGTGTTCACATTGTCTGCATGACAATCTTTCTCCCCACCCAGGGTGGCACAGATGGGATCTACACAGAGATCAATAATGTGCCCTCCACTTTTAAATCACCTCCTGTGGTGAGTTGGTGACTAAAATAAAAAATGACAATCAGAGGTCTCAAGTTAAATCATAAAGATTCATATAAACAAGACTGCGAAAACCTACATCTGTTAAGTCACACCCCTGCTAGATTCTCAAGGTTCAGTTAGAAAGCCAGACCTCTTAATATGTTACATTTAACCTAAGAACAATATAAACTTGGTTCTTTTGTATGTGCCAAATTATTATTTTCACTCCTGTCACAGGTTCATTTGTGAACATGGCTAAACCTGGCATCGATATACTGTACATTGCAGAGGTGGGAAATGCAGAGGTCAGAAAGTACAAGTCCTGCCATGCGTTTCCTCCATCCACGAACTCAGAGCCAGTTGATTTAGCTAATTTAGCTAGCACTGCCTATTGGCCAAAGACTTATGCTAATTAGCACTGCCTATTGGCCAAAGACGTATGCTAATTAGCACTGCCTATTGGCCAAATACTTAAGCTAATTAGCACTGTCTATTGGCCGAAGACTTATGCTAATTAGCACTGCCTACTGGCCGAAGACTTATGCTAATTAGCAAATCCAGGTGATATGAATACTGGAATTAAATACTGAAGAGGATTTTTACTTTCTGGAACCTTGATTTTCCAACCTCCAGTACACTGTAGATTTACTGCTTGTTGAGTTTAGAATAATTTGTGTTTTTCCTTTGTGTAAGCCCTTGTGATTTGCGTAACTTCATATGTAGCATGCACATTATATAAATGCAGTTTCTAAATGAATTTCCCCTGCTGCTTTCGTTTTCATCTCAGCCCAGTCAAAATGACACCTACTCCCTGATCCCTGCGGTTCCAGCCAGTTCAAAACTGCCCCTCCCTGGTGAGTTTGCGAAAGATAAAGACCTATTCTACGTAACAGTCTGATGTGTATATGCAGTGTAACCAACAGGACGGTAGATCTCCAGGAACAGGGTCAGTTACCACTGCTGTAGTGGATATAATGCAATATTTCAAGGAGTCCCACAGATCAATTATTTCCCATGGCATCACTTAAGGAAGGCTTTGGTACAGCCAGCTATTTCCTGCCTAGTCACCCAATAGCGAGTCTGCTGATGGACTGGGCCCCAGCAGATCGGATGAATTGCAAGTGGGGGGTGCAACGCAGCGTGCTGATCTTCTCAATCCTGAACTGATGGCTGGTGTACTAGGGATTGCCACCGAAGACCATGAGCAATGTTGTTTAGCCTTTTATATGTTTGTTATTTCATATTTAACAAGCATTGAGCACTACTGCTCTGAAAGCAGGCGGAGCACACACACAATGCAATGAATAATATGTGAAGATGTTTTATAAGATCCTGTGGCTACAGGTGAAAACAAGGCACCATCCGCAAATGACGCAGTACACCGCAAAAGTACTGCAGCAGCAAAGCAACGCCTTAAGGCCGTTTAACATTTTAATTCAAGCGCACCGGCGAGAGACCTACACTTGCACCCCATTCAGGTCGGCCACAATACACAGTTAATACAGAAGTACTGGGACAGTGACCATTTTTGCTGTTCTGGCTCTGTGCTGTGCTTTATTTCAAATCCAGCACACAGGATTTGAAATAAAACAAATATGTGTTTAAAGTGCAAACTGTCACCTGTAACGTTGTGTGTATTCAACATCTATGTCGGGTGATCCGTGCAGGAACTACTTCACACAGAATTGTACAAGCAGTTTTTCAGACCACAGGCCTTCGTCTAACCATGTGTGACAGTGAAGCTTTACTTCAACTTCTCTGACGCAGCTCAAGAAGATGCCCACACCGCCCACCACAGCGCAACCTACACCACCCTGCAGATGCACTGAGACCACTGCTTTTTCCACATACACCTGCAGTCTTCTCAGTCTGCAGTGGGTGTTTTTCATGACCAGAGAGCTAGTCCTAACTAGTGTTGATCCCACATGAAAGACAACAGCTGTGTGGTGTAGAACATGAGAACTACAGAACTTATGTCCTATTAAGCTTTCGATGTTGCCTCAACAATAATTTATTAAATAACTGTGTGTAGAGTGTACTTGGTGAGAGTTCACTTTCAAGGTTTCAAGTATCTCCAAAGCAGCTTCTACACCAATGCTATGTTTCCTGAAGCTGTATTTTAAGTGCCTATTCAGAATTATAAACTTAAACCTATTTTTATATCATGCTGCCAGTTATTTGAGTGCAGTGGTCTCAGGTTGCATGCACCACAGGAAATATTTCCAACGGCACATATCAAATGTTAATTATATTAAGTTAAGAAATTAATGATACATATGGACAACCTTTGTACCAAGGCATAACATTTGTATGAAAGTTGCACTGGAATGACCTGGCCTTTTTACTCTAGACCACAAGTACCAAAATGCCCGACACCTGACAGTCAGCTGGTGGCTCAAATGTCTAAAATGGCCCTGATCACAAAAACGGTCCGCTCTAATAAAAACATACACTTACACATACACAAATATCAAGTGTGACCTATCCCTTTAGCGTTGTTTTATGTATTTCAATCACAAGGTGTATTTGTGCTTCCCTAGTCATCCAGTGGGTGTAATGGACAGCTGAAGCACCACAGAGGAGCCGGTTAGCCCGCACTGTTAAAGGAGCTAGTATCCAACCTTAAACATCAGAGTAATCATTCCAGTGCCTGTACTGTGTAGGTGATTGTTGTCAATGTTTCATAAGAATGTGTTTAGCTCCATTTACAAAAGAATGTTGTCTTTTTCATACAGCTTGTGCAAGTAGATACATTTTAGCAGAAGGATTTGGTTTGTCCTTGACATGTTTGAAATCGCACTTTTACCCTTGTACCTAAATAAAGCTTTATTTTCATCAAAAGGACAGCACCCACTACATTTCTGTTTACTTGATGTTCACGTTTGTGCAAAAGTTAAAAATTGGCAAAAATTCACACATTTTGATTATGGCGCACACTGCTTTGTAATCTGCACTTGGGTTCCAAATCCCAAGTGTAGATTACAAATTCGTTTTCCTCAACTAAGTATTGATTCAAGGTGCCCCCTAAGCAGTTAGTCTTTAGTACCCAGCTACAATACCATAAATATAAAAAGCACATTTTTTCACTATATTTTTCACTATATCGCACGGTTTTCCATTTTGTTTAGTGCACATTGATTATATGATAAGCTTTAAAGCATAACGATACAAAAGGATTACTGATCTGCTTTGGTTTTATACCCATTTACCTGGTGACCAGAATATTTGCTGTTCGTATAAATTTTAAGCATCAGATGAGCGGATGAATATGTGGATGAGTTCATAAGCCTTGTAGAAAAGATGTAATTTCAGTCTCTTTATTTTTTATTACAATATTCCAATGTTGCACAAATCTCTATGTATCAAACGTGTTCGCAAACACTTGTGTAGAAAAAGCATCTCTGTAGGGAGACTTAGAAGTTACAATTTAACACTCACACTTCACCTGAGAAACAAACACATGCTCCCAGACACATGGTAGCCAATCAGTTCTAACCCTACAGAAGACAGGAAAAATGCAACACAGAAGTATTATACACCAAAGTCAATTTTTATAAGTCTTATAAGTTCACAAAAAAAAATTGTTCTAAAAATTCAATGCTTACGACATCAAAACGTATTACAAGTAACTAATGAAACAGTTAAGATTGCACACTGAGATTTCTATATGTTGTACATCCAATGACACTGGACTGTCCACCGTTACTAAGTCAGTGTGTACATGCATAAACTGCTTCCTTGATGTGTCGAAGGAAAGCCAGTGTGCACCTCCATTCAGATCAGACACTGTAAATAAAACTCCAGGCTTTCTCCAACTTCAAACTAGTCCAGGTTGAGGACATTTTATTACCTCTCATTCACTTGTACGATCACATCCCAAAAAACCAACATTAAAACAAAAAAAAAAGAAAGAAAAGGAGGGAGGGGGAGAACACTGAATGTGTGTTTGTGTGGTACGATTTCTCTCCAGCAAAAAAAAAAAGAAAAATTTAATTATAGAGCTCATGGTCCTTAGTAGTATAGATGAAAGCAACAGACATCTGCGAGGGGGAAGAGTGCGTGTATCAGCACTTGAAAACCACAAGCCCAACAACGTATGATATTAAAGCCAGTTTTCTTCTAATTTACCCATGATGCAATTTTCCTGAACAGCTATAACAAGTAGCCCTGTTCAGCAGCATGCTGCCACCTAGTGTCTGCTGTTTGTACAACAGAAAAATCGTCCTGTTGGGTAACAGTCCCAGCTGAACACTACTGCTCTACAGTCACTGAGCCATTTCACAACAAAGCAAACGCAGGTGTTTATTTGCATTATATAATACTGTGCAGAGCTTAATTCTTATTGGTCATTAGCATGGAATTGTTACTTAAATTCATCCCAAGGGGGCGAAACTACAACACAAAAAAATAAAATAAATCAAACTAGAGGGCTGAAGGGTTCTAGGCAAATGATGATAAATGCTTAAAATTGACAGCAACCGTAACTGACATTGAAATATTCATAACCATTTAAACTTGTAAACAAGGAGCAGAGAAACAAATGTATTCACACATGACAACAGGTATTTAGAATTGGTCTTGCTGATTTGCTCTACTCTACTGTAAGAAACTAGGCTGTTCAAAGGCTTTGGCATAAATCTTGTACAAGGAAGATTTTTCTTAAACTTAAAAGGAAAGACTGACGGTCATTTTACGTGTGCTGTTGATTGCTGGGTGTTGGGTGTTTTTGTTTTGGGAAACATGCTAATAGAGAACAATACGATCATCTCAAAATCAAACTTTTTAATATGTTTTATTATGAAAACAAGGTTGAGAGTCCCTACTACGCATACAGAAACAAGCTAGGCTCTATATCAAAAAGGTACTTCAGTTCTCTGCAGTGCTGGTTATGTCCCACATTGCAAGGTATTAGTTTTGTCAAATTTTTCTGGGTATCAAAAACAGCAGCTGATGACCTTTAACTGAAAGATGAAAACTACGGAAATGACAGCTTTTTAGTAAATACAAATCTGAATGTGGAAAGTCAAAATGACATACAGTGCTAAAGACACTGCTAGTGATAAACAGTGGGGGAGAGAGCGATTTTTAAGGCTGTGGAGATGGGAGAACATGGAGGGAGATGTAAAAAGCCTGATATTCTCTTTCCACTGCCTCAACCCCCTTGTTTTCGGATATGAACTATGTTCACCTTCACCTTCCACCCTTTCCCTAACTTCCTGGTCTCCCCCCCCCCCCTCAAAATGGGGAATAAAGAAGAGGGTAAAATTTCTCCTCCCTCTGTCCAAAACAAATTTAGAATTCATTCTCATTTATTTATTATTTTTTCCTTTCTTTGCTGTGCACACCAGTCCTTCCTTCACTGGGTGGAGTGGACAAGTCTTCCCCCCTTTCCACGTACAATAAAATGGACTCCCTCTATTTAAATACCATGTTTTAGGAGACCCTCCATGCCACTATATTCACCCAACACAAGGTAAAAAAAAAACTCCTTGCCCACTGCCATTGACGCCCTCTTGAAACCAACTAAATTCCTGTGTCTCAATATACATCGCTTCAGAGGACATTCGCCACACAACCTGCCACCGCCGCTTTCTCAATACAAAATAATTGCCCCGCCTTGTACATCTTTCATTCATTTTTAATTTCACAAGTCATCCCCTGTGCTGGTCCACACTGCTACCCACCCCCGGTCACCCCCCCATACCCCCCCACCCCACCGCAGCCTCGCCCTCCCTCCGTATCTACCAGAAATCTCGACGGTGATAGGCATCAGGGTCGCAGTACTTGGTGACCACGACCCTGTTGGCAAACTTCCTGCCTGTGAGCCCCTGCATGGCCTTCTGGGAGTCGAACACCGACATGAACTCCACAAAGATCTGTGGGAAGGGGAGAGATGGGATAGGGAGTGTGAGTGGCATAATTCTTCACTGCAACTGACAAGACAAAGGGCCAAAGGTTAATGCAATATAAAAGCACTAAAGTAAGAATACACAACAGTACCTTGCAATATGGAAATTATTCCTTTGAAATCAGCAAATGAAGCAGACTGGTCCATTTTTGATTCGCTACATGTACTTAGCCTACAGCCCTATCCAGAACAACTTAATGCATTTCTACATAATCTCCATTTTCACATGTGGATGTTTGCTGAGGAAATTCAGGTTGAGTGCCTGGCCCAAGAATAGTATGCCAGGATAGTATTCACCACTTAGCCCAAGGCACAAGAACAGTATTCACCACTTAGCCCAAGGCTCAAAGACAGTATTCACCACTTAGCCCAAGGATAGCATGCAGAATAGTATTCACCACTTAGGCCAAGGCACAAGGATAGTATTGGCCACATAGGAGGTGAACCTGTAGGCTCAGTTACAAGAGTACTTGCATAACTATTTGTATTAATCTGGCTGCCAGTGACAGCTGTCCGAATTGTGCACCCATCCCCACCCGTTTGGGCACATAACCCCCCTCTCTCACCTTGCCGGTGCCGGGGACCTCCAGGCCGTCGACGGGACGGGGGATCTCGATGCTCTTCACCTGGCCGTACTTGCTGCACTCGTCCCGCACGTCCTCCACGATCTCCTCGTACTCCTCGTCGTCCAGCAGCTCCTCGGGCGCCACCATGTTCATGAGGCAGAGCACCTCGGTGGGCAGGCCGCCCATCTGCACCATGGAGCTGTTCATCAGGCCCGGCACCTGCAGCGTCACCGGGGTCTGGTTTATGCTCATCTGAATGGGAGAGAGCCAGAGAGGAGCGAGGCGTTAATGAGAACTCGCAGGTTTAGTATCACCCATTTCGGTAGCTGTGGACTACGACTCCCACAATGCAACGGGATGTTACAGTTGAGTGAAGCTTTTTTTTTTTTTGTCGTCTTCTGCTGCCCGGTTGACTCTGAAGATGAAACGTCGAAACGTCAGTCACCCCCCTGCAATAAACGTGCAGACCTTACGAGTGCTCCAGTATCTTACTTTGGGTAGTTTATTTGAAGTGCCCAGGTAAAAAGCCTCATCTTCAGAGTTTAACTACTCTCAAACAGCAGTGCACCAGGGGGAAGTTAATCTCACTGCAAATAACTCCAAAAAAACACAGCAATTATAAGAGGAACAGAAGTAGTGTGCACAGGCTGCCTTAGAAAAAGGGCTTTTTTGGTCAGCATGCCAGGTCTGCTCAGGACTCCACCAGGCAGGAGGAGGAAATGTTGAGCTGTGGCTCTCACCAGGGTGGCATTCTTGGATCCCACACTGGCCCTCTGCACCAACAGCTTCTTATCCCCCAGCTGCATCCCATTCAGCCCAGCGATGGCCTGCGAGAGAGAGAGAGCCCAGCAGGTTACAGCTCACTGCAGCCAATGCTCACGTACAACCATTAACACACACACACACACACATGAATACAAACACTACAAACAAGTGCGCGGCACACGCGCACGCGCACACACACACACTCAAACACACAAAAATGCACACGCCTAAATATGTACACCCACACATGAAACACCAGATAAAGCACCACTCCAAAATGGACAGTAGCCTGCCAGGTTCAGACTGTTAAACTGGGTATTTAGACAAGCTGTACACCATATTCTATAGGAAAAGCAGTATCGTGATCCCTTACAGCACACTATTTTTTACGGTGCAGTCGCAGTGCGTTGCGTAAATGGTGCCTCCGCACTTACCTGGTCGTTCACATTGACATCCACGTATTCACAGAAGGCGTAGCCCTTGGACAGCCCGGTGGCGCTGTCCTTCACAAGGTTAAAGGCTTTCAGAGGGCCGAAGGAGGTCAGCAGCTCCTTCACCTGAGGGTGAGAGAGAGAGGGGGGGGGGGGGAGGTGGGTGAACGAGACGGAGAGAGCTATGAGGAAGCAGAGCACAACTCAAATACAGTTGACATTACAGCATACATTCCTTAGCAATGGTGAGACAGGCTCCATTGCTGAGAAAAACCTCTCTTACTGCAGGGAGTATAGCTGGCTCATTAGACTGCTAAAGCACGCAAGGAGAGAGAGACAGGGTCAAAAAACAAACAAATTAATAAATAAATAAACACAAATGCGCCTGTTTGCAGGTGATTAATCTCGGGGGAACTCACCTGGTCATCGTTGAGGTAATTAGGCAGGCCACCGATGAACAGTTTATGGGCAGAGTCCGGAACCACCGTAGACACCACTCCTGCAGAGAGAGAGAGAGAAAGAGAGGAGAGAGAGAGAGAGAGAGAGAGAGAGAGAGAGAGAGGAGAGAGAGAGAGGAGAGAGAGAGACTGTGAGGGAGGGGGAAAAGGCTGAGCAGAGCGGAGCACACAGCAGCGCTTCATCTCTGAGCCAGGAGGAGCCAGCCGCGCAGGAGGACGAGCGTCTCTGTACCCGGCACATAGACGCTGGGGTTCTCGCTCATGCCCGGCAGCGGCTGGTAGTCGTGGGGACGGCGGATCTTCAAGCTCTGGCCCTGGAAGATGATCCCGTCGAAGGCCATGGCCTGGGTCGTCTCATCCACAGAGCGGAACTGCGGGGGGGAGGGGGTTAGCGGGTTAGCGCACAGCAGGGACAGAGGAACTGAGAGATGCGCACCGTTCATGAACCCCTCTCTGCTCAAGAGCTTGGGCTCTTTAGCTTGTGCAGCCATGAATACAGCATGTGCACCTTCTGGGTCTTGAACAAGAACACAGACAACCCTAAACCAAGAGCAGAACCCAGAGAACACACCTCAAGGAAGGCAAAGTTTTTGTCCTGGTTAATCTGCACGGCAAGGATGGGGTTTCCAGGAGCCTGAGTCAGACCGCCCAGACGCATCTGAGCATTGAAGAAGTCCATCATCGATTCCTGTACAACACACAAATGATGTCAGAAATATCCAAGGCTAAACTGCAATACAAAACTGCAATGAATCAAAGATCAACCGATCTATTACCATGAGCCACTAGTCACACACTACTATCAATCTCAATGACTTTAAAGGCATTCATCAATAAATACTCAGAAAACTACAATTCCCTACAGACTTGGTTACTTCATCACGTGTGTCAAGCATCAAGGGGTCTCTGGGCTTTGTAGTCCTTATCCCTTATGCTGTCGGCTCTCCTAACCTCAGTGATGCCAAATGGTATGTTGCCAACGTAGAGCCGCCGGGCTTGCCGGGTCATCTGGCTGCCCACCACAGGTACAGGGGTGGGTGTGACCGCCAGGCCATCCGGCGTCATCGTGGGCAGCAGGGCAGTGGCTGGGATCTGCCCAGCAGCTGCAGGGGGATGAGGGAGGGTTAACAGAAAGAAATGCATGATGGGAAAATGTGTTCTCATCTCGGGAGCATGCCATTCACAAAATGAGGGGGAGGGAGGGGCAGAGCAGGAAGCCGTAAGACGTATGAACAAACTGTGATTGTGTTTAGGGTTACTGATCAAGCCCAGACAGGGGAGGAGGAGGAGAGCTGTGTGGTTTAAACGTGCTATACGATGCCACTCACCCTGCATGGCTTTGTACTGCATGGGCGTGATGTGCTCGAAGCCCGGAGGCGGGACATCCCAGTACTTCCTCACTTTCTTCTTCTTCTCACGGTGTGGAGAATGACTGCTGTGAGAGGAGGATGAGGAGGGAGGCAATAAGGAGAGAAGGAGAGCGAGGAAAAGGAATGAACAGAGGCACAGAAAGAGGGAAAGCATTCGAGCAGTACAAAGACCGGTGGCATCCCCACCGCCAGCGCTCAATCTCCTTAAACAATCCAGTTTCAAACATAACCACATTTTACATTTTATATGGAATAAGCAAAGACTACACAAGAATCAGAAAGGGCAACAAATTGTGTCAGACAGACGAGTGGAAACGGGAGGCGCTCATTTGTCAGGTAGAACGGTATAAGCAATTCCAAGTAGCTTTGAACTCACCATGAACAAAAATATAGAAAGTGTGCGCATTGCAAAGCCACTTCTCACACTTACTGTTACACAGCAAGGCTCGATTCTGAAAACTGGCTCATCCCTGTTGCCTATTGGGATCAAGAGCTACAATCACGCCGGTCCAATTTTCCTATTCTCAAATAGTCACTTATGAACTGCCACTTGTCCACATAACGTGGAAAATTTGAAAATGATTTACTTCTTCTCCTGCTTAAATAGTTGCGACGTTGACAGAGGGAGCATTCTGTATGTACGTCTCAGCGCAACTTCTGAGGGTGAGGTTTGAAGGCTGCTTTCTATGATTTCAGGCGGGTATTTCCGAGTAAGGCAGGCCATTTTACATCCCTCGCTCCTCGCTCTAAACTCCCACCTACTGTGAAAGGGGATTTTAGAGGAACATGACCAACCTCATCGAAGCCAACAAACGATAATTAGTTAAAAACAACCGTGATGCTTGGGTGTGCTGTATTACCTCACGGCATTCTCTTGGGGTTGGGGTTGGTTTTGATTTTGATTCTGATTCTGATTCTGTGTGCTGAAATGACAGTTAAACAAGCATTTGGTCTTAAACATTTTCATGTACAACGGATGTTGCAGATTTGGTTAACTGTAAAAAATTTGACAGCACTCATTTAATTTTTTCAGACAAATTCTGTTCCACGTTAGCATAAAATTCTACAAAATTTGCTTAACACATTACCTTATCTATGGCAAATTACACAGGTAACAAAACATTTTGCAGCTCCACGCCACTACTTCACCACAACAAGGCACAAACAGAGAACAACAAGCAGATTCAGGTTTCCTGACACTAGGGTCAGGCAGCATCAAAAACATTCTCAAGCTGCCAGAAAGTGAAAAGGGCTAAAATCAGAAATGCAAGGAGAAATTTCTCCACTTACGTTGAGTAAGTTTTAACGTGTGCTTATATCTTTAGTCTTTAAAGAGCTATTGACTTGAAATGGTACTATTTCTTTGGCACTTGCTCAATTTATAAACTGGTCCACTAATCAGTAAGTGTATGTGAAATGTTCAAACAGTGATCATACAGACTATCTAGTGAACAGTTATTTAATTATTTTTTTCAAGCTAAAAAAATTAACCAGACCCATCTCAGAAAACCTAGAAAATAAGGCAAATAATCAATCAATCAATCTTTGTTGTACGTCGCTCTGGATAAGAGCGTCTGCCAAATGCCTGTAATGTAATCATCTTTGAATAAAAATTTGAATCCCTTTGAAATAGGCCTGATCTTCTGGGTCTGGTGGTGGGTTGGAACATCCCACAGCCACTCAAATGCCACTCAAAAAATGTGCAATGGAAAAGCTAACATGACCTATGCCCATTTTTTTGGTTTTGAGTTAAATTTATGGCTCAAATTCCCCATCCCCCTGGTTCAAAATGTGCAAATGCAGTTACTGTGCACTCAGCCACTCAATCTTTGGTCTCAAAGATGTAGAATATGTTCTTGGAACTGCAGAATATGTTCTCGGAACTGAAGTGATGTTATGCTCCTCACAAATGTGCACATGGGAGTATGTATAGCGCCTGGGGTTCAGGCTGAGCACTGAATGAACAGAACCGTACCTTCGCCTCTGTCTGCGGTCCTTGCTGTCGCTGCGCTGGTCTCGGCTCTTCCTCTCCCGGCTCCTCCTCTTCCTCTCACGGCTGCGGCTGCGGGACGGTGTGCGCCGGCGGTGCCGGTTCTCCTTGTCCCGCTCTGAGGCGATCACAGGGGAGGAGAAACGGGGGGGCAGAAGGTCAAGGGCCACGGAAGGAAGGAAAGGATACATGGCATTGAGGTTAGTATACAGTAAGCTTGCTGTGTACTATTGTTATTGATCTAATATAAATGAGATCGAATTAATATAGGCACATTATTTTCAAACCTCAAACCCTTTACATTTAGCAGACAACCTCACCGTGAACGAATCCGACATCTTATTTTAAAGATACGATCAGTGGTTGAATATTTACTGAAGCAATTTGGGCCTCGCTCAAGGGTACGACACAGCCCCAGCTGGAAACAGAACCTGCAGTATTGGGAGTCACATGCCCAGTCCCCTAACCATTATACACTAGCATGCACCTCTTTCTTGTCAAAAAAAAAAGCATAACAGTTGTTAGAAAAAGAACCCTCAGAACAATGATAATCTGCAGTGCACGGAATAAATGACTTTGCAGACCCCCCACCCCCTTACTGGCACTGTGGTTGCACTTACACAAACGCAAAAAAGTGGAGCCAGAGTAGACATAAACGAGACAGCAGAGGGAGCTCAATGCAAATCTCAATTGAAATGGCCTCAAGCCAACGTTTTCTTTATCTTAATGCAACATTAACTGCATTAGAATTCTCCTGGTGACAAAAGTAGTTAAAGTATTATGCTTAGGGGGACATGCGTGAATAGTACACTACTTTCGTCATTCATACTTCAAATTTCTTCTTTTGTAGGCCTGGAATATGTCACTAGGGGCATCATTCTAGAAATACTGCCCATATTTTATCTATATTCCTAAAACAACTGTACGTTTGTACCATAAGCACATTCCTCAAATAAACCATATCTTATTCGAGGAAAGTGCGTTTTATCGATTATATGTTGGGCTTGTGCCCAACTACGACGATGTATACGCTAACAAGTCAACAATTCTGCAAATGGTCTCCCGTATGCAATCATATTATCACTTCGCCAGTAATCATCCAGGTTAAGCAGGCTAACCACAGCAACTGCACCATTTGTTCCAACATATGTGGGTGTGTAATTGGTCGACCAGCTAATTATCCAGCTAGCACGCGAATACACAGTTCGGGTTCGTTAGATAGCAATCACGCTTTGGACATTTCTGCAAAATATTGCAATTTACCGGTTTTACATGCCTAAAATTTAGCCCACTACTAGACAGCTAGGCCATCTCATTTTACGTTAGCTTGTCAGTAAACTCCATAGGAACTCGTGTGGTGGAGCCTTGAGAAAAGCTATTGGCTAGCAATAGCTACCGCAGATTAGCGTTTCAAACAATCGCTATGCACTATTTTTTTTTCCGAAATCTAAGCCTAACTAAAAGGCAAAGCAAGCATGCCAAATCAAAAATTGCTCACCTTGTTTGTTTTCGTTCAACTGTTTCTCAAATTCGTCAAAATCCGACATTTTAGGTTTGTGGCTGAATGGACGGGCGAACAGCTAGCCAGCAGCTATACGATAGCTAGCACGTTATCTAGCACGGGAATAACTTTGTCAACGTTTCGTTAGCCAGGTAGCTAAATTCAACGCAACACAAATCGACCTATCGAAAAAAAACGCCAAAAGAAAAATAAAACGAGTTTTAAAAGATTACACAGAGTAACACAGATTTCTGTGCACGGAAAAACGCGTAAAAGCTGATGATCCTTTCGAAACAATGCGTTCTTTTTTGTTTTGGTTACAGCTAGCCAGCTAACATTAGCAAACCCGCGACTAGGCCCACGCGGGAGCCTCCACTTAGATGAGTAGCTGACTACTACGCGATCAATTTGTTTTCCTAGCTAGTTGCACAACGATTTGCACGTTGTGGGTTGTGATAGTATCTCGAATTTTCAATATCATATATTTTTATAAGCAATGTATATTAGAAACTGAGACAGCCTCGCGCCCGCTGTTCCCGTCTGTCTTGTTGTCCTCGTCTTGTTACCGGAAGTTGAACCTCCATTCGACAAACGGAAATGCAACGCTGAAGGGAAAAAGGCGGCAGTGTGGGAAGGTGGACCATAGAGTTCATCGGACACGCATCTATTATACAGAAAAAATCTTAGTGGGGACTGTCTGTTTTTGTAGCAAAAATCACGAATCTGTAGTATGGATTCACAAATCTGTAAATGGGTTAACAGATCTCTCTAAATTAATGTGAGAATACAAGAGCAGTCGCAAAGTTGTACAACTAGAGAAATTATAACTATATAATTACAACATCTCAAATCAGCGCTCTCGCCTTTTGCACCAAATTTCGTAGCAAACCTTGAGCAAAAGATGCGCAAACTCGTAAAATAGTATTCTTAACTGTAGACTGCATATATTTTGGTGGAGAGACAATGTCTGTTCTTCCAACCAATCAGATTAGTGGATTTTGGATGATGATGTAGGCTACTGTCGTTACTTTACTTACAAGGGTTGAACATGACGTCTGTAGCCAGATCCTAAAATAAAAAAACTTTAAACAGCCAAGAACTCACCTGCAGAGAACCACCATGTTCTGTCATATCTCTATAACGAACAATAATGGATAACTATCAGAGTGTGCAATACATGCAGTGGTCAATATAGAACATGTTAATTTATGCTGCATTAAAATAATTTACCAAGACTTGGTAGCATTAGCTGTAGCAATAATTTGGAATCTTGGACAGGGTTTTCCATCTAAACCAGCTTTGATTTGCGAATCGAGCTTATAGTTTTACAAGTTTGCATCTGTTCTTGCATGTATTCTTACATTAATTTACTGATTTGTGAATCCATTCTACAGATTTGTGAAACCATTTGGGTGGCACGGTGGCGCAGTGGGTAGCACCGTTACCATCACAGCAAGAAGGTCCTGGGTTTGAGCCCCCACCCGGGGCTTTGTGTGTGGAGTTTGCATGTTCTCCCCGTGTCTGCATGGGTTTCCTTCGGGTACTCCGGTTTCATTCCACAGTCCAAAGACATGCAGGTTAGGTTAATTGGAGAGTCTAAATTGCCCCTAGGTGTACACCTGCCCTTGCCCTTGACCAAGGCACTGGCCTCGGAACTGGAGTTGGTCCCCGGGCGCTGCCCACTGCTCCTAAGTAATTAGGTTGGGTTAAATGCAGAGGACGCATTTCGTTGTCTTAGAAGGCAATGACCTGAATTGACTCTAATCTAATCTAATTTGTGACTTTTGCTACAAAAATGCCTCCACAACTTCAAGGCAGTTCCAGACAACTGGTTGGACAGATTATCCACTTTTAAAACTTGCATTCATTTAACCCCTTGATTTCAGATTTTTCTCAGTCCTTGGATTTGACTGACATATGGTGACATATTAATCCACATGTAAAGAAATACACATGGGATAATTCTTCAAGATGCATCCAACATTCTAGATGTCATGTTTGGTTGATATCAAGTAGTTTGGCACTGCTTGGTCTTTGTTGTAATATTTCTTCCTCTCCTCTGACTGATTATAGTGCTATATCACTTTGTTTTAAAATTAATTCTAACTATACCCCCATTTAGGTCTCATTGGAAATTCAATAGTTATGTGTTGAGTCAGTCTTTTTGTCATTCAGTTTCATCAATGATTAATGAGGTTTAAAAAAATGTAATGAACCAATAGGAACGGCTGAAATATAATGTTAGGAAATTTGCTATTGAAGGAACTAAGCAGCTGGCTGATTCAAAGGGGGAAAAGGCAGTTCATCATTATAGGTTAAACAGGAAATAGTTATGTGATAGAATGGACTTGAATGAAGGGGGGAGGATAAAACTTCATCTCGTGCAATTCAAGTTAGACGATTTATATACTGAAAAGGCAAAAGGAGAATATATTCTAGGGCTAGATGGATTGAAGATGGAGAAAAGAATTCCTCCTACTTTTAAATTTGAAAAAAGAAACAAGCAACAAAAAAATTGACAAATTATTCATAAATGACTGTATTTTTCGGTTGAAATAAGAATTTTGCTTTTTTATGGAATGTATAAGTATATCAAACATGTCACCTTAATTGGAACAGCTGTCCAGAAAGGCAAGATGTAAATAAAAATGTCTAATCGTATTTTTCTGGTGGCAAAAACACACCAGATAACCAAAATCTTTCATCTTCCAGGACATTAAAGCAGGTGACTGTCAGATAAAGCTAAATTAATTAATCAAAACTCAAAGGATGGTATGCTTACAGATCCATGGTTTTGAAACACTAGACCAGGAGTGTAGCTCACGCTGCTTTGTCTAGTGTAGGGGTGTCCAATCCTATCCAAAAAGAGCCAATGTGGGTGCAGGTTTTTTTGTTTTAGCACAGCTCTATGACACTCAATTCAAGTTATTAACTAATCATAGTCTTCAATCAATATCTTGTTAACCCTCCTGTTCTGTTCATTTTTTAGGTACAGCAAAAATGTTCCCGGGTGATATAAACATACAGGGGGGGTTTGCAAATACATGAAATGAACCATTTTCATTTAGAATGTTGATTACACTAATTAAGGCCAGTAGAAGAAGTTTCATACTGAAAAAATTATTTTAAGTATTTTTCCTAGATTTTCAAACTTTAAAAAGGGTCAATTTGACCCGCAACATAACAGGAGGGTTAAGTAGACTTGCATTGTCTTAGTGCTGGGTAAATACCTGCACCCATATCGGCCCTTTTCGGATAAGCTTGGACACCCCCTGCACATGGAAGCGTGACCTGCTTTTTCTTGATTAGACATCCCTTATTACGGCAGCATGTTGCTGCCTCAGTGAAAAAATATTTTCTGTTCAGTTCTCATATCGAGAAACCTGTCTCGTTACAAGATCTTTTTCTCGTAACGACGTACAAACAAATCTTGTTATAACCAGAAAAGGATCTTGTTATAAGTAAAGTTGCTTGTTATGATAAGTTTCTCAGCATAATGAGAACAAATTCTTGTTATAACGAGATACTGAGCTGAAAAATATTTTCTCTCTGTGGCAGCAATGCACTGCCGTTCCTTATCAACTAAATAAATGGCTTCTAACAAGGGTACAAAAGTCTCAGGCAAGAATGTGAAGACCTTGGAGGACATGATCAGTTATACTGTACTGAAAATGTTTGAAAAGGACTTATTATATCTAGACGCTGAGACACGTGCACCTACTAAAACACAGCAGAATAAATTACAAAGATTGTTCTCAACGTATGATTGATACACACAGCACTAACGCTAGACCTGGGCCAAATACGTATTTGTTTTTGATTCAAATACTTTTCTGTGCTCTATTCATCTTGCCTGGTGTAATTGAGCCTGCCAATATGACCAGAAGGCAGGGTTAGCACTTTTTGAGAGTATTTCACTGGTTCCAATGCACCAGACAAGATCAGCAAAGCGTAGAAAAGTATTTGAATCCAAAACAAATACGTATTTGACCCCAGGTCTGACTTAACACCCATTCTTCCTTAACTGGCAAAACATCACAACCAGTTGTTGCCAGAATGGGAAGCAGTGGGTGCAATCGAGATAGTGCCCGAGGTACACCAAATACATTTATAATTTAAATACCGACAAGCCAGGGCCATGCACTGTCTCAAACCGATGACGAGGGTTGCTGACAAGGAAGAAAAGCATGAACAAACAGAAATGCACATGGCTACACAGACTAATATGGAAGGAATTCAGCAACAGAAAGTTCAATTTGGCAAAGGTGAGTTTTTCCCCCCACAAATTCTAAATGCATATGTGCCCAACTCTAAACAAGACTATTTGTGTAGGAAAATAGCAGTCATCAATATGTATCCCAATCAGTCAATTAATGCACCCTATTAATGCAATACATTACCAGTGATCATCAATTATTTGCCATCATTGTAGAATTGTGCTGCCATTATATTCTGGTGCTGACATTTTACCCTTGATTTTTTTTTTTTTACTCCGCCCTCACCTCCAATGCAACAAACGGCACAGTATCTTTTGCACACCCAGTGAAATGTTGATGTCCATTGCTTTGGGGCAGTGTTTTGGCCGGCATTACCTTGCAGCACGTGGTTCACTCACATATTTCCCCACGAACTACAGAAGACTCCAAACACGCTGAAATTTTTAAGAAATCAATGCTTTATTTGCATTTCTACCTTTAGTGTCATCACAATCGGTGTAATCAATACGCTATCATTTTTCAGTAGGACAAACACCTCTTGCTTTCTAGAATATTGCTACTCTGATTTAAGCAGAAATAAAACATTACATTTTTTTTTAAAAAAGCTGCAAAATCTTTTGCAACCCTTACTACCTTACTCACAGGTTTTTAAGCAATCTATATCATACTTATCCCGTACACGATTGGTTCCTGAGGAAAACTGAAAACTACTCCCCTAACCCGTATCAAATGACTGCAGGCAATTTACTTGAGTTCAGATAGACAAGCGAAAGTTTTGCAAGCAATTCTGTCACGACAGACATACAGTATTCATCCAGTTCAACCATCAGATTCTCCTGCCATCACAATCAGTTTTCAGTAAACTATTAAAGAAGTGATGAGTACTTCATTACACTTAACAGGTAATTTCAATACAAGTTGCTCCAGAATTTTGTCTGCCAGTGTACATAATACACACACAACCGCTATACTATACTACAGTCAATACTACTGCTGAACCACCAGTTTAAAATGTAAAAATGTGATGTCACGCACTACTATTCATTGAGTCAACAACTGTCAACAATCCATTGTAAAATGAAGTCAGGGCCAAATCACATCGCTTATGGTTCATACCACGTCGCAATCTGACTAAATAAGGATGGAATCAAAATAAGAGAGAGGAGGACTGACATTATGAATGGTGTAAATAAAAATAAAAATGGTCTTCCTGAGAGGAATTAACTACCCATTATAAGATAACAAAAAAAATAAATAAATAAAGAGTATAATTTCATCATGGCAATTAACTCCATGCATGCATTCACAATGGTACATTGCAATACAGAGAATGCAGCAGCAAGAATATGTTAAGTAGAACAGAACAGCAGTGTAACCGTTTACTTCACCATAGTATAGTACAGCATAGTGGTACAGTATTATACATTACAATAATATACTTAAGTACTGTAGCATAGTACAAGACAGTAAAGTACATTACATACTACACAACAGTTTACTTCAGTATAGTACACTAGTATAGTACAGTACAGAGATATAGTATATTATGGTACAGTAAAATACAGTGTGGTGTATTATTGTACAGCAGATGCGTTTCAGAGTAGCACTGATCCCATTACCGTTCCTCTCCTCCTTTCACTTTCAACCTAAAGAAAAATAAAAGGAAAAAAGAAAAATGCAAAAAATGACAAAGATATAAATGGACTAAGGGTCAAAGATAGTGTCATAGTGTCAAATAAAATTTAATGTGTTCACCCTTGAGGTGTAAAGTAATTTCTGTGGACAGTAATGTTTTACCATCTCTCTAAAAACATAACTGAAGAAAAAATTTGAAAAATGTTTCCTGCTCACACATATCCACTGGGACTGTTACAACGTCTTCCTTCATCTGAGCCATCCTTTATGTCAGTAAACTGACAGACTGAATATCGCCACTCAATGCCCATCCCAGAAGGCTTGGAATGTATATATTGTACAATACTACTCTATCCATTCTGTTAACACTAACATTAAGTGCCCGACAGGAGTATCTGTGTAAGCCGTGTGCTGATGCTGAACCGGTCATCTCATCCTAGTCTTTAACCTTGCTGACCATCCCGTATTTCTACATTTCCCGCCTCCACTTTCTATGTCCAGTCACTGTTCGCTTAGTTCTCATTCTCTCTCTCAAGTGAAGCCTTTACTGAAACCGGCAATTCCTCAGTCCAATTACAACCAACCCCTCTATATCCATGCCTGCCTGATAGTAATAATTGAGAGCACATGATCCCAGCCATCCATCATTTCAGGGAATCAATCACTGCTCCATCCCAAGACAACATTGTATGCTCTCTCCCGATCAAAGTTTCATTCCCTCCAAGTCTTCATGCATGACATCCTGGAATGATCCTAACACACAAGTCAAATAATTCGGCTCCAGTAGGGTAAAACACTATTTCATCGTGTGCGTATCGGTGTACGTACATGTCTTTCTTGAAAACCAGCCTTCGTTCAAGTCAGACCTCCCACTCTTCCCCCAACCCCACTCCATCCCAACCTTCCACCCCACCCCCCCAGAGAAACCCGTCACCCCTTTAATGTCTGAACCTGTAGGAGATGGGCAGCAGAAGATTGTTCTTCTTCAGCGCCTGAACCTTGCTGAGCGTTTGCTCGTCCAGGGCAATGTAGCAACGGCGGGCGTAGTCCAGGAGCTTCTCCTTGGAGGGGTCGAACTCGCCCACCTCGGCCACCTTCTCAGGGGCCACCAGCAGCAGCTCTGCGATGGGCGTGGTGGACGCCACCGTGTTGCGGTCGACCCCGTGGATCTGGAAGGCCTTAGACATGTTCTTCAGCCTCTGGTACGTCACCAGAATCTTTTTGTAGCGGAAGAGCACCCCAGCCGTGTCTTTGACTGAAAAAAACGAAGGGGAGGTTATTTCACTGACGGTTTTAAAGGAGTTTAAATGGAGGATGAACCATGGCCACATTCCCATTGAGATGCATGCAGCTTGATGCATGAAGTCTACATTTTTTATCAATTTAAACTAATCAAAACCTGCCCTTGCTCTCACCTCTCTCCCTCCCTCGAGAAATCCGGTACACCCTTCTCATCTTCATTCCTGGATGCCCACTGATGGATCGCGTGCCCGAGCCCAGATTCCTTAAGGTCATGCTCTCTGACATCACTTCTTCTCCAGACATCATTTCCTCTTCCTCCAGGTAGCTGTCATCCTCCAGAAACTCCTCTGTTCCAAGCAGAGACAGGGATTCTGACGAGGAAGGGGCACAAGATTAGGATATTTTGTGTCTTTAAAACTAGAGGGGTATAGTGAAAAGGATATTCCAACTGCAGGTTTAAATGACAGGTGGGTCAATGCTGTTGTGGCCTTGAGGAAGGTACATGACCCGCATTGTTTCATTAAACGATTAAGCTAAATAAAAGTTTTTTAAAAATACAAAAGAAATGTGTTAACATACCATGAAATATTCCTACTGAAAATTCACATTCACTGAATACCAGCAAAAATAAAGAAATCAAGCAAAACTCAAAATATGTTTTTCCCTCCTCTTTCCACATATTCCTGTTTGGTCCTCAACCGTTACAGGGCAGAACTGTAACCTTCGAGAATGTCTGCTCACCAGGTATGTCGGTCATCTGTCTGTTATTGGTCCCTTGGCCCTGCACGAGTGACTGAGACTGTGGGGATGAGAAGCCCTGTCCCATCTGCTGGTTGCTCTGGCTGGAAGAAGCACTTTTGGTTTTCGGTAGGGTTTGGGGGGCAGACCTTCTGCGGACTGACTGACGGGGAGTTACTGGGGGGCTGTGAGAACCAGTCTTTTGGTCTGGAAAAACAGCGGCAAATGATTAACACAATATTTTCATCGTACACATGTTCTGTGAGAGTAGTATGCCTTTTTCCCCCTCGCCCAACTCGGAATGGTAAATGGAATTTGTAGGCCTGTCACAATGCTGCAATGTCAGGGAGGGAGCACAGGCTAAAATGGCGGTCCTCCAAAGTGTGTGCAGCCAGCAGCCTTTTCACAATGGCCACCACAAATAAGAAATATGGGTTAACAGAATCGTGAGCAAAATTACTACAGCAAGCAGGATTATCGCATGGGGTTGGTGGCACCAAAGCTTTGAAACCATTGGCTCACCCTCAGAACTCTCTCGCTCTTTCCCCAATCCCACCCAATGCTAGAGCTCAATGCGTAGAGCCTAAGTTCAACGCGCAGGCTACCTCTCCCTTCTAGAAGGGGGAGAGGTGTACACGTAAGTGCGTGCGTTAGGGGAAGATGCACAGCCTAAAGCAGATGGCAGAACAGATGTTTTTCATTCCACAACTGAAAATACACACACGACTGCTTTTAATAGGCAACGCTTACGTTAAACAACAGAGAACAACTAAAATGATATAAACAATTTTAAAAAAAGAAAAAAATACCGCATCACAGTGACGGTAATTTAATCATTCGGATTTTCATCATTGTCTGTATGAGTTATACAGTGATTGTGACAACCCTATTTCTTCACTTCACAGGCTCTGAGTTGCAGACGCACTGCACTAGGCCATGCTTTAAGTGTGCAGGAAGACCACAGCCGCCCAGCTGACCAGTGGAGTGTTGTACAATGAAGACGCAAAATCCCTCCAACATTATGATCAATCGTATCACCCGGCAGAAGTTCAGACTACATCGCTTTAAGCATATTCTGGGAGTTCTGCATGTGTGGCAAATGAGTAGGGGATTTAAAATGGAGAAACAGCGTGTTTAATGACACGCAAATAAAGAAAATGCAATAAAAGGCTACATTTTGTTAACGTCACACACAAGAATATATTCCAAAGATCGCTATAACCCAAAGCACATACAAGTCTCCCAGAAGACTATGTGACTGCACATGTACTACTGTCAGAAAAAGGCCAAAGACTCTTGTTAACACTCCCAACTTTAAAAACGAAGGCCTTCATAATGCAATTTCAAATAAAGTTGAGTGACAAAAAAAAAAAAAAGCGAAACACTCTTTCCTGGTTCTTAAAAACAGCACTGGGCACTGGAAAAATTAAGTGAAAAATAAACAAATTATTAGACTCACACAAAAGTACACAGTACAGCAACTGAAAGATGGAAAGAAAAAGAATCTCATTACCAGCTTCACTGGCTCTCCTCCTTCCCCAAGTAAATGTTCTTGAGTTATTCCCTACAGAAACCAAACAAAAAGTTACATGGAATTCCGTTCCATTTGTTCCAAGGCATTAACACATTCCATGCAGTAGTACAGTTTATGTACCCAACACCAAATCAAATCAACGCCCATGTTATGCTTTCCCGCACTACATCTGTTTGTTTCACTGTATTGTGCTCTGAATCTCAGCGTACAACTTTAATTCCTTTCCCCCTCCAATTTCGGAATGCTCAATTACGCTCACGCTGTGACGCTCATCACAACCTCGCTTGTCAATTCAGGAGAGCAGCATGTGCTCTCCTCCAAAGTGTGTGATGTCACTGCCGCTTCAACTGGCAAGTTGGGTGCGCACCTCCACGAACTGGAAGAAGAAGCTTCATGTGCAGCTCAACAGGCGAATGCCACCTGGCTAAACCCTGCCCACCAGAGGCTGTGTGTTAGCCACATTTTCCACCAGAACAGTTGAGGTTCAATATTGGACTATGGGCCCCATCCATGGACTGGAACACTGCCTCAACAGGACAAGCCACCCAGCAGCCACTGAAAATGTACCATAACCACAAAACGGAACTATGTAATCTTAGATGCTACATCTTGGCCCTGAATAGCCAGGAGCGGAGCAGAAGTGTAAAATAAAAACCTTACAGTTATATACAAGGGATTTCGCAGACACTCTTATTCAGGGCGACTTACACACCTTACATTCGTTACATACAGATCACTTATACTGCAGGACACTCATGGAAGCAGTTCAGCTTAAGCACCTCGCTCAAGACTACAACAGCGGTGCAGCCCACTGAAATATCAACCGCGCCTGAAGAACAAGCCCAGTTCCCCAACCATTAAGCTACACAATCACCCCCTTCCATACGGCAGTGTTTCACCACACCGTGGGAGCCAATAAGGAGCCACGGGGGATGGTGGATCATGAAGCGCCAAGCGGGGCGGGCAGGAGACGCACGCACCTCCCTGCGCCGACCCGTTGCTCTCCTGACTCTTGGTGGAGAAGATGAAGCGGTCCAGCTGGCACCGCAGGAAGTCGCGCTCCTCCTCCAGGTCCTCGATGCGCTTCTGCAGCCACGAGTTCTTCTCCAGGGAGATCTGGAGCTGCGTGCGCAGGTTCGTGATCACCAGGTAGGAGCTTCCGGGCAGCGGGGGACCGGACTGCGACTCTGAGACCAGGAGAGCGTATCGATGAGCACGTGCGAAGAGGCCACCGGAGCACGCCCTCGTATCAGTGGGCAGCGATTTGAGAATAAGACTTCATGCAACCATTTCAGCGAGCGGACGTCAAAGACATTGGTTTTGCAAACTACTCCACATTAAGATCTGCAATACTTGCAAGCAGCAGAAGATGGACATAAGGACATATAACTGCATTAAGATCCTATTTCTTAAGCAGGATACACTTCCTTGGAGCCCTTACACAAAGTTGTTGTAGGTTAATGCTTGTTAAAGTAAATGGGCGGAAGGAATATTTTCAGTAATATTCAATGTTCAAAAGATTGTTTATTTTTCTAAGTAGTGCAGAATAACTACATCAAGAAACCACCATTTTATCATATATTTACATACAGGACAGTACATCCTACAGCAAAACCAAAGCCAAATTCAAGTTGAAGACTTGATAAAAAATAATTCATGAATGGGCAGCTTCCAATCATTGCCAAGTACGTAACTGAGAATATTTTAAACACAGGTTTAAGATCCTTTAAAATATCCTTTGCTTAAAGTTAATTATAATTTGTATTTACACCCTTCCTGTATGATCACAGTTAAATAAGTTGTCTGAAATGGGTCACACACCACTTCAGAGTAAATCATTTGGAGGAAATGTAGGTAACTTGACTGCATAGCTTTTGACAAATGGGAGCACCTTCGATTTTTCATGCATGCATATCTTTACAGACCAAATTTCCTGTTCCCCATTTTGAGATCCTGCATTGCAACACACTACATCACCGGCAAGAGACTTTCATAACCTTGAACTATAGTTATAGAGTTGTAGAGCTGTTATTGGGTACAACTCCACAATATGAACTGCCATTCACTGGTATGACACCAAAGTCATATCTTTTTTTTAAATCACATACTGTTCCATCCTGTGTTTCCATGTGGGTGAACATTGTACAGGATGTTATATAGTTAATATTAGAACATGTATACCTGTATGTTGCAGGAGGTGGCACACAGCACAACGTCCAGTATTGTCCTTAGTTATTAAGACACATTTTCACGCATCTCATTATCGATTAAGTGATGAGCTGAAAACATCTAGATATTTATGTACCTAAATATTTTCTTTGATGGGTCTGAGTTTATAATTTATAATTATTTTAGCAATTGTAGGACGTGCACCCAACATATTTGTTTAAGGTCACTCAAATTGTTCAAGTCACTCACCTTCAAACATGTGTTCATTCTGATTGAAAAAGCCAGGCTGCTCAAAGTTGTTTTCCTCAAATGGAATGGAGATTTCATATCCCACTTCGTTCTTCAAAGCTATTGAGAGGAACACAGCCTGACAAACTGCGATGGACATCACGCATGCTTCCATTGGCCGACAAGAGAGACATAATAACAAGCAGCATGCATCATCAACTGCTATAGATAATTGCTGCAAGAACAATTCCACAATTAGCCTATATCTGGGCAGCTAGCTGAATGCCGTTTTCGATACCAACAGGGCAAAATAACAGTACACAACAATAAGTACACAACAATAACAAGAACAGTATTAAAATGATTGGACTAATAATGAGGTCCCATTAATTATATCATTTATTGTTATTTACATTTCATGCATAAAGGTCATATTGCTTTGCCAAAGCATACACGCACGCACACAAACATACACTGCTGATCGCGTGAACCTGTTTGCTTCTTCGTGCTGCTCTCTCCGTCTGCAACGTTTCCGTTTTCCATCGTCGATGTTTCCTAAAATCGAAACAAATTTTCCAGTTGAAATCAAAACGTGATGCATAAATCGAGCTCACTACCGCTGCCCTCCCTTTCCTCTTTAGCTCACGTTAGATAAAACACGAGTTAATTATAGACTTAACGAACAAGCTCTCTCGGTCCCTAGTAATTAACTTCCATGTCGAGGAATTGTTTTGCAAGCTAGCTAACGTTAACCAATATATCGTTAACATGAGAATCGCCATCTCCAGCATCACCTGGATATTTAGTCAAGTTTCCTGGATATCACGGTCAAGAAAAGTGTAAGATCTGTATTCGTAGATTGATAACTGCAATCAAGCGAGCCTTGGACAAGACCGCGCAAATCATGCGGTTAGAAAGCTAGCTAAACGACAAATCTAACAAGAATGGTGACTCTTGTTGCTATATTCCACGGTTTTGTTAAGCTAAAAAAAGAGCATCTCTACGTTGTAAGCTTCGTCAATGGTTTAAAGTTTTTTATTTTTTTATTACACAGCTACTAGTGATCTGTTGCAAATATGTTATCAGGGATACATTTTTCCGAACGCCACTGTTTAGCTACAGATCTAACGCGTAGCTATCCTGCCTAGCTAGTACTAGTAGTAGTAGTAACGTCGGTCTACTCGCATGTGTACAATTACGTTAGCTGGCTGCTATCCCGCTCCTTAGCTAACTAGTTATAAATCTTTATTACAGCTAGCTATATTCTCTGCCAGCGTGTTGGCCAGTTTGTGCCACCATCAGTAACACTGAAACAATTAGCGTTTCATCCAATCCGTAAAACGTTTGAAAATTTAATCACTTATACGATCCCTACTGTACTGTTCTGTGTAACTATGTCCCGCTTCCTGCCCCCTCCTCTAGTGGTTAGCAAGCCAGCTAGCTGGGTATTTCTTTCACTCGCCACCACGCTAGCAAACCATGTTTTTATTTTAGAATAAAAATGAACGTGCACGAACCATTTCTGCCTTTGTCTGACGACTTCTTTCACTTTTCACAGAAGACGCCCCCTCCTCTTCTCCTGTTTCTTCTTGCTTTAGCTAACAATAACAATTAAAACGTTTTTCCCTACGCTGCTTGCAGCACCCCTCGCTGTGACTCACTTCCGGTCACACACGTTAAGAGTCCACCAGTTTACTCCACACATTCAAAACGAAGAGAACGGTGAGGGACCATCAACAAAGTCGTGCCCAAATAAATGCACGCCCTCCTTTTCAATATAAGCATGCTTGTGGTGCTTTTTCCTGACCACTTCAGCAAATGGTAAAACATAAGTGTACTGGTGTAGACGAAGAATTCTCGTTAAATCTTACACCGACTGTTACCAAAAAAATAGCACGAGACCAAAGAGATTCAATGAGGAGCAAACACATGCCGTACGCTCAGGTGATTATTCGGCATCCATTTTTAGGGTGGGGTGCAGGAAAAGGTGTCAGGTAACAATGTTGTCTTGCGGTTTGTAGAGAGAAAGGTAGATCCGGAAGGACAGGACGTTTTCGAGCATAACGTAGCCTATTTTTTTAAAAGGAAAAATAAAACTTAAAGCCGTTATTGAAAAACAACTGGACAACATCTGAAAGGGTGAGATAAGTTAATAAAACGTATTAAGCGGTGCTTATTTAAATATGATTAAAATTATTTCTTGAATATAAGAGAGAGGTTTGTACATTGCTGCTAAAATCAATATTGAGACCTCGTTATTTTTTATTATTATCGTTCTAATTTTGTGCATTCAGATGCGCAATAACAATTTATTACGGTATTTACTTTCCAGAACCATGTATAGGGTTGAAATATGCGGACAACTCGAGTCACGTTTTGGACAGGGGTCATCCAATTAATACTAACGTCGTGTTCAGTTCGTTAAGAACATCGAGCAAGAAGCTGAACATTGTGCCCAGTAGAGCAATCAAGTCATATTTTTATATTAGGGTCTACAATGTAGGCCTACTCTCACTCTATAAGCGCTGTAATCACGCACGGGAGTTCAAACACAGTTTGTAACCTCAGTGTACGAGTGAATGTGAATCTGCGGCGCTAGCCATTCCTTGTTGCAGTTAACAAAATGTGGAAACTCTGCACTTCCCCCTTTCAACCCAGGTGACCATGGCAGTCCGGTACAATGGTTTGTCACACTGCAAGATTGCTCTGGTGTTTGCAGTGCTGATGGACCTAATGGGGGCAACGGCCTTGCTCTTGGGAGTTTTTGCCCCCCTGGAGATAAAGGGCCGGGATTTTGGGGACCTGCTGGTGTACTCTGGGGCCTTGCTGGTCCTCATGTCACTTGGGGGTTGGGTCATGTGGTACAGCGGCAACATTGAAGGCCTGACCTCACGCAAGGAGCTGGGGCACATTGGGACTGCCGTGGACCGGCTGGCTCGAACCCTTAGCCGCAGGATACGGACACACCGGGTCCACACTGGGGCCTAGGCCTGGACATGTGCGGTATGTTGTTAGGGGATGGGTCTGTCATGGTTGGGTGTTAGGTAGCCTTGCGAGCCAGTCTCTTTTTTTTGTTAGGTAGTGGAAATGACACAATGGTACAACAGAAGTTTGTGTCTACAGTACACATTGTGTGTGCTAGGTAACTCTTCAGTTTAAAGACAAAATGAGGATCTTACCATCTATTAGTCATGAACGAATGTAGCAAGGTGTATGTATTTATGTATATATATATATATATATATATATATATATATATGTATGTATAAACTGTGATTTTTAGGACATCGGTTACAGTATTTAAAGTCCAATAAATGTAGTTCAGGTATATTCCACGTCTGAAAAGGGTTTTAAAAAAGGGCTATTACTAGCTGGGCCATACATTTTTGTTTCTTTTATCAGAACTTGTACTCAATACATTATACAAGCATGCACATTAAATAAGCACAAATGAATAAAATGTAGGCCAGATTTGAAAATAGCCAGCCATTTATTTAATTCCCCCATCCACAAATAATGGATAAGCTGTCCAAGAATACAGTATTTTATTATCTGTCAAAATGTATAGTACTAACAGACTACAACTGTAATAATATTGCACCATTAAACTGCCACCTCTTTCTATTTGTAAAAATATTTACAATAACTGTTGCTGACTCCTTATCAATTCTCTTCTTTCTTTTAGATGGCTACAAAAAGGATGAAAAGACTGAGTTTCACCACTGCAAGCCAGACTGGCACACATGAAAATATTTAGGTTTGAGCAGGAAACCTTCAATCAACAGTATTGCAAATCACTTCGTAGAACCTTTTCCAAGAGGCACAAGTGAACACACCTTTGTATATATAACTGTAGTACTAGTGTGAATGTAAACCTGACTATCAATAGTTGCTTTGGGTATTATGTTCTGCTAAAATAGAGTATTTGCTTCTGACTAAAGTTTTTATAATTCATGTGTAATATAAAACACTACAGTTTTGACTGTGAAATGTATTTCAAACTTTGGGCGTTTTATTTGTATAAATAAATAATTGAAAGTCAACATGGCTTAGGTTTTGTATAGCTCTATTCATGTTGATTTACAGAAATGTCAATTAAATATTTAGGCAGCTCCACAGAATTAAAAATATACAATGTTGTCATTTTTAATGAAAATATTGTATTTACAAAAGTTAATTCCAGTTTCATAAGTCAGGGTCTAATATTTAAAGCAGTGGTCTCCAACCCACCAGCAGACCCTGTAGCTCTCCAGGACCAGGGTTGGAGACCACCGATTTAAAGCAAGCAAGGGGAAATTGTCCCCCAAAGACAGATCAGTAACAATTTAGAACATTAACACAGGCACACACATGCCCCCCTGCCCCCTGCCCCCTGCCCCAGCTAGACATGCAGGCACACACATCACATTTTCAAATACTGCAAAAAAATGTACTCGTTTTTCCTCTCCCCCCCTCCTCTACAAATTAAACTTAAAATGCAAAATAAAACAAAAATAAAAATAATAAAAACTACACAGTGTTATACAGTGAATGCAGACAGAGAAAATGACATACAGGATACAAAGCCTTTGCATAGTAAACTAGTCTTTCTGGACCTTCCAGAACCTTCCAGGGTATAAACACTGACACGGGAAGGGGGAGGGACACGCACATGCACACAAAGTGTCAGGACTCGTCACCACGCTAGAGAGATGATGATGATGATGATAAAGTGCTGTGCATCATTGTCTGGTGTGTCGGAGAAAGGCGGGATCAGAATGACATTTTGGTGTCGATTCACAGTAAAAGTTAGTAAAACCGATCCTGCCGATCACTCCGGTGTGAAGATGTATGCGTAACCTCCTTTGTTCGAGCGCTGCTGAAGAAAGATGCGATAATGCCACCGGCACGGAATTATGACGCGAAACTGGTCACGTGCTCACAACGGTCTCCTCATAGCAACGTGAATGAGGGGACAGAGGAAAAAGGCTGGGTGGTCACAGAAGCCAGTTTCACAGCTGATCATGTGACCATGATGAAGTTTGTCAAAAGTGAAGGATTAAGGCAGAGACGAGCCAAGTACAGCACAAGGCAAACCTCACTGCAGGCACACCGGGCGGAGGACCAAGATTGGCCCAGAAACGAGGGAAAACAAACGCATCATAACCCAAAATGAATCAGAGGGCGGGGCTGGGTAGAGACGGGGTGGAGCTCTGCCAGATGATCATGTGACTGCGTTCAGAGCGCTGCGGCAGGGCCTCGGGGGCGCTGCCACTCCCGTCATCACCTGAAAGGCAGAACGTGGACATGACGGGCTGATCAGACAAAGGAGCACCGCCCAAACTCAACCCTGTACTCGCCTTGTTTTTGGCAGTCTTGCATTTAAAAAATAAATAAATAAAATTGAAGGACATGTAGCAAGCAGACTGCTTGTGGAATAGCAAGTCTGAATAATGCATTTATAATTTTAAGAATCAATATGTCTTGCACCGATATCAGAAAATAGATAGCATTTAACCAGTGTGAAAACAAAAAAGAAAAAAAAGATCACACCACACAATTTTAAAAGCAGGAGATACAGAAGCTCATAGCTGGATATTAATATGGAAAATGTCTAAATAATCCATTAAAAAAATGTGCTGCACATGAATGCAGCCTCAATGCTGTAGGAGGATAAATAACCTTTGGTATTAGACCACAAGTAATCCTGCCATTATAGTCTTGGCGTGTTTCACATGCATGCTAATAATCCCAATAAGCAATGCATTTAAATGTGTTGATCTCACCAATGCGGAAATTGATGTACCCCTCTCCTCCGCTGAGGATTAGCTGAGAGGTAGAAACGGCAGTCCCAGAAGCTGTAGCAGGGTTCAAACAGCCTAAAGACAGAAGACCCAAAAAATCCTGTCAATTGGTATATATCATTTAAATTGAATGGGCTCAAAAACATACTGTACAGAATTAAAGGTTGTTTACGCAAACATTAATATCAATCTATAACAAATTATTTCATGATTTATGCATTTTGTAAGTAAAATTTGCATCATGTCAGCAATGGAACTAAAATTCCCAAAAAGCACATTGTAAATAACACACATTTCTCGCAAAACTGTGTGTGCAAACTTTTCTTTCAGAGCAGAATCAAACCAGATTATTCACACATGTAGTCAAAAGACTGGAATCACAGAGTCATAATTGTTTATTGATCACTAAGGCTTTAGGATTATCAATACTGTGTGGAAACCTTGAAAATGACATCATACGCATGTGGATTTTGATTAATTGCTCTTCAGAAATATTCCCCATTTGGTTCTTACTATAAATAGATTATATTTCAAAGCAGAACTAGCTGCCCCATGGCACAGCGCTGACATATGAAGCATAACATACCTGAAACCAAATCCACCACACAATTCCAAATAGAAATCAAATGGCAAATTGTATATTACCTGCATATACAACACTAATATGTGCCAAGATTTCAGCTTAGTTGTTACAGTCCTATAGTCCATTGCCTTTGCACCTACCACAACATCCCTTTACCATTATTTCACATTTGTGAGTAAAATAATTAAATAAATACATGAGACCTGAATCTGAATCAAGACATGACCATCTGATTTTAGCTTGTGTGCACAATGGAATGCAAATGTGCAACAAAATAACTCTTTCACTGAATGCGATGGTAGTCAACAATGACCAAATAATAGAATGAAATATCTTGCATCTACTTTCAATGGATGTCCAAACCCCTTTCTGATACATTTAAAGGAAGCACTGGATTACAAGGCTAAATAATCTTTGAACAATACCAAAAGATACAGTATTAAGTTGGAAGCTATAAGAACATATCACTATCCATTACTGGCATGGAAACTTAATCCTCTTAATCCTCAAGATATTTAAATCAATTATGCAGGCAAAGGCAAAGAAAGACTAGAGATGCAAGTAAAAGCAAGGCATAAAGTCACACACACAAGCACACACACAAACACACACATACACACACACACACACAGGCAGCCTGCCAGCTTTTCATCAATGGAAACAACAGAGGTCAAAAGAGAAACGCACACAGAATGGATCTGAAATGTACAGCAGTGCTTTGCTGCCACAGTAAATATATATGTATACATATATATATATATATTTTTTTTTTTTTTGCTCAGTATGTCATTATAATGAGAAATGTTTCTCATTATAAATGAGAAAGTTTCTCATTATAACTAGATCCTTTTCTCATTATAGCAAGATAACATTTTTATGTTGTTATAATGAGAAAAGTATCTCGTTATAAGGAGAAAAGTTTCACGTTATAACAAGAAAAAATTATCGTAACGAGATACTGAATGGGAAAACAGTTTCCTCAATGTGGCAGCAATGCACTGCCGTAGAAATGGACTCAAGTCAAGGTGGTCATATACTGTATTAGGAAGAGGGTGAAAAACTGGTAATGAGCTTAGAAACCAAATCAGAATGGTTAAGAAATGTACTCATTTGAAAATAGATAAGTGGAATACACTGTGAAAGTAGTTACTGAGAAGCCATTTTTGAAGGATTTACGAACCTGGAGCTGAAATTATAAATTTGACAGCCTGACGGTGTCCATGGTAACACAGCTGGGCCCCAGGCAGAGAACAGTATGGGATAGAGGATTCTGAGCCTTAGAAAGAGGGCGGGGGAAAAAAAAAAATACATTCACAATGATTCCAGACATGCGGAGAACCAGTGACCAGGGTTCTTCAGGTGGCAGCAGGCACTCACCAATCCGCACAGGAATGGAGAATATAGCGCCACTTCCTGTCCCCACCCACAGCCGCCCACAGATGAGGGCGAGGCAGGATATCTGTAGGGGAGAAAGGGACAGGAAGGCAGGGCCTGGAGGAGAGGAGATGGAGAAATGGGGGGTAAAATTAAATTTCACAACCTGAAACTTGAGTATTACAATAGCACGGAAAAGGTAAAAGGTACAGACCTAGGCAATTTGTGACCATTGGTGTCAAATCTACTTCCTGTAGAGGCCGGCCAGTAGCCCAGTCGAAGAGTCGGAGGCAGGGGTCCAGTCGGCAGGAAGTCCAAACCCCACTTCCTGCAGCGCACAGGAAGCGCACTTGCTGTTCACTGCGCTCAGATACAGAAAACGAGTGCTGAGAAAGAGAGAGAAAAGTGCACTGTGAGTACGTGAAAAAGCACATACTGCATCTCCCTCAAACCCCCTTAGATTTTCCACGACAATTCAAATACTTCTTAAGGTTAAATGTATTAACAAATTCTGTTTTTATTGCTACTGATAAATTTCCATGGAATTGGGTTACTGAAAACAGAAAGTGGGGGAAATCTCTAAATCAAGACAAAATTATTTTTGTATGGACACACACTAGGAAGACCTTGGAAATGAACCCATGCCACCAGTGACTTTCTGTTGTGGTTTTATTGTAGCCAGTATGCAAATGAATTTTCTTGCATTATCAGCCCAACATATTGTCATATACTTCCCCTGACAGAAAATTATGTGATGCATCATTATTGAGTTATTTAATTTACTGTAAAACAGTTACTAATTAAATTGAGTAAATTAAGAGTTGCTGAAGCAATATTGGCAATATTGATATTACAGGTCTGAGAGTTTCATTTGATCAATCGAGATAGCCTTAAGCATTTTGTCTCACCCTTACACCCACTGAAAAGAAGTATAGACTCGCATATTCCTCCGTTTTCTTTGCTCAGTAGCCAAATGTGCAGTCTGACTGACAGATACGAGTTCCAACATTCTCACTCTCTCACCTGCACTTTCCGACTCTGGACGTCAATCACGTGAACCCTGTTCCAGTAGCCCACCCACAGCGCCGCCCCCTTTGGTAGGCAACAGCGAATGGGCTGCAAGGGAGGGGAGCCCAGGGACAGCAGCTCTCGGTGGAGGAGGTCCCAGCCGCCTGTCATCAGGCCGTTTGTTATTGCTCAGACAATATTTAAAAGGCAGAAACACCGTTAAAAATGCACAGATACGAGTAGGCGCGAGCGTGTCTGTGTCTGCGTGCACTCACCTGGATTTTCTTTGAAAAATGCCAGAGTTCCATTGGCTAAACCAGCAATCACCTGACCCTGAGTGTACCTGAAATGTATAAAAATGTAATATCATAGAGGGTGGTGGAGTAACTGCACGGCGTCATTATGACTTTACACCACATTGCTACCGTAAAGGAGTCCCACCCAAGGTCATCCAGAGAAAGGCAGAAAGCCGGGCAGAGGCACACACAGACTCGAATGAGCGATGGGGAGACAGAGTAACAGACTCTAGTGAGAGTGAGCGGATGAGGCACTAACTCACGTGAGAGAGTGCACTCCCTCAGAGAGAGAAACGGACTGCAAACAGCGCCTCCTGGCTGTGGAGGCAGAGTGGACTAAAATGCTGGAGGACAAAAAAAGAAAGCAGCATTCAGTACATTGAGTACTGTCTGTATAGATAATATATTATATTTGCTGTTGTGACATGATTTAGTCTTACGGTATTTACATTTATTTTAGAGACACCATCTCACCTTCCATCCTGAGTACCGATCCACACTGTCCCTGCCTGGTCCCCTAATGTAGAACAGAACAACAGTTCGGAAGTTTAAAGTTAGCACAGTTCGATGCTTTGAGGTCATAATGACTAAGTGAGAAATTACTTGGAAACTGACAGATTAACACTACGATAATACTGTTTTCTGCATCTCATGTAATGACTCCAACAACACTACCCCTTCTATTGCTATGCCCTTATCCCGTGTTTCCAATTTCAAAGGCTCTCAAGGGCTTCTAACAACATTTTAATCAAGTTAATAGGTCTACTTATATCAAATTTCTATAAACAGGCTGGTGCCACTGGATCTAGTTTGCAACTTCCAGTGCTTGCCTTGTACATTTCTTTCTATCAGACAAGTTCAGTGCATTTTGGAGACTAAACATAGTAATTAAGGACTGGAGAGAAGATGGGAGGAATCAAGTGATGGGAGAGTGATTCAGCCGTATCCAGCTATGGAGTACCAAACACACTGACATTTTTAAAATTTTATTCAACAGCCGTCACAGCATGCTGCACCTCCGACCATCAAGAAATTCACAATCTCTCATTACTAGTTCAGTGCCATGTGCTCTCCAATCCTCAATGGATGATGTCTGGACTGACCAGTAGGGGGCACAGCACAGAGACAGAGCGCTGGTGAGGTGGGTGGGAGGCTGAACTGATCCAGGACAGTGTTGGAGCGTGCCGGGTCAATCACTGTGACATCACTACTGGAGGCGGGACCAGACACCACCCAGACTGAACACTGACAAAACAAAAATGGGGAGGAATAGGGGAGGTTGATGGGTATAGTTTAAAGGGATAGTTCACTTTGTTTTTTAAAATATTATTTCAGTTTTAGTGAGTTAAGACTGTTCTTCTTTAAACACAAAAAAACAATTTAGACACAACAACTATTATTTATAAAATGGCAGGTATCAGGATTTTTAGGGGTCAATAGTCTAAAACAACTACGCAGCAGCGTGTACAATGACGTTGAGTTACCAGAGTAAGTGAACGCTCCCTTTAAATGCTTCGCCACAGGAATCGTGATCTACCATCGCAGTCGGGTGTTAGTATTGATTACCCGTGGTTACCGAACTGGCGAGATACTTACCGTCTGCTCACCCGATATTTCGGGCGTGACTGCAGTAGCGGAGGTCAGCTGAAGGAGCAGTAAAAGAGAGTACAAAGGACATCAGCATCATCATCACCCCCATGGACATTTAACTTTGCATGTTGGGACAGTTCATTCGCACCTTGGCAGTGGCATCCTTCTGGTCCAGCAGTCTGAGCTGGACGAGGACTGGGACGTCTTTGGGTTCAGGTGGGGGATCAGTGTGATCCTGAAATTCAAACCCCAGCTTGTTACTTACAAAGCAACACTACACCTACATTAAAATTTCCATATGCACATGATCTGTGTTTGCTTAAACTGTATATACATGCACGCGAGAAATATGATGTGCGTGTGTGCAAAGTGTATGTGCATTAGGGGTGTGTTACCTGTGTTGCGTGGGGCAGAGGCATACTCCAGCCATGCAGCTGCCGCTTTCCCAGAGTGCTCCACACGTGGGAACGGATGTCTCTGTACAGCTCCCTCCTCCTCGCCCGCGGAGAGAGCACGGCGGGAGGAGAGTCTCTGAGAGAGAGAGAGAGAGAGAGACAGAGCGAGAGACACACACACACACAGACAAAGAGAGAGAGGGAGAGACAGAGAGAGAGAGACAAAGACAGAGAGAGACAGAGAGAGACAGAATGCACAAGAAAACAAAAGAGACACAGAGAAAGTGAGCGAGTGAGAGATGGAGAGACAGAGAAAGTGAGCGAGTGAGAGACGGAATGACATGAAGAAAGTGAGCGAGTAAGAGATGGACAGCAAGAGAGAAAGAGAGGGAGACAGATCACACTCACTCGGTGTAACATTTCCACAAGTGTAACACAGGTGAGGTAAGGGAGAAACAGATCTTAAGTTCACATGGATCAGCTTACTCTGTCGGCGTCTGATGGACGGCCAGTTGCCGTGGAGACCTTGACGACAGGAGAGACTGTGGTGAGGATGGAGGTAAAGCGTTTGCTCCTTCTGGGCGTGGGCTGAATGGGTCCTTGGTCAGGCCAAACAAACGGTTAAACCTAACAGATGTTAAAGGCAAAAGTCAATTTGACTCACGCCAACGACTTTCACATATTAACACGACTCACTTTCCGTGTCATCAAAAACAGGCTATTAAGTCTGAGCAAAGGCTAACTAACATTAACGTACGGGTAAATATTTACAACGACCCGGCGCAAATCCTGTTTCTACTCCGTATAGCACAAAATAAAATAAGGAGACCAAGGTTTTAGCATATGACGTTCAACGCTGCTTGATAAAAACATTTAGGTCACAACCCTGCCACAACATAAAATTATCTTATAGTCAATCTTGATTCCTGTTATGACTACACAACATTCCTCATATGTAAAAGGAATCCCAGCAGGGGTGGACTGTGCCATTTTTCAGCCCGACCAGAGTGAACACATTGTGTAATTTTGAGTACATTTCCATGCCAATTGATTTTTTTTGACCTCCATGATGGAACAGGAGAAAGTGAGACATGGATGGGTCAATCCCTCCTCTTCCTACCTCGTCCACACTCCGCTCCTCCGGTCTTCTGCATTCCTCTCCTCCTTGGTGGCTCTGAAAGAGAGAGAGGCCGTGTAATGAATCGGAGAAAGAAAATATGAGGAAAAGCAAACGTTCATGACTAAAAGTGGAAAAAAAGAACAGGACACTGAAAAAGTCTGTCTTTAGTGTTTTAATGAGACTTAAAATCAGATTTTTTTCCCTCTCAAGTGGAACAGGTGAGGTTATTCTAAATTGAAAAGTGAAATTCTCTTACCCCATTGGCAAATCCTAAAATGAGTCCAACTGCCTCACCTCATTGGTGATAGTTTTTTCTTATTTATCAAAAAAAGATTTTTAAGTCTAAATATAAGCCTAAAATACTGGTTGGTTTATTTTTTTGGTCTTTGCAGTGGAGTAAGACAGACAGACAGACAGACAGATGGAGCAGCCACGGACGCGGAGCGCGGACCTGATGATCTGGGACCGACGCACGGCCTCCTGCAGCTCGATCAGGCGCTCCTTGTACTGGTTCTTCTCCATCACCACCCGCGCCATCTCGGAGCGAGAGAAGCGCCGCAGGGAGAGGGGCAGGGAGGACTGCAGGGAGAGAGGAGGGGAGCAGACGTCACTGCAGGAGGCGCAGGGAGGGAGTTCCGACTGGCCAATACCAAAACAGGAGCAAAAGGAGGCAATTCTTCCACTAACTGGCCAATACCGAAACAAATGCAAATGAAGGGATTTCTTCTACTGACAGGCCAATAACCAAACAAATACAAAAGGATAAATTGGAGTAAATAAGAAAAAGGTATCACACTAAATTCAATCACGTTTTCCGCAGGGCCCTTGTCACATGACTTACCTCCTGCAGAGCTGTACAATTTACAGCTTCATTACTTAAGTTTACTTTCACACAGCTTGCTGAAATCAACCCTTTTACACTGTAATTCAACTAATACTCATGAACCAGCTCCAAAAATCACCTGCACTGTGCACTACTACAGCGCATATGGAAACTGAAAACTGTCACCATGAAATTGCTACAGGCAAAAAGTGCAAATGATGCATTTTGGTTAACCTGCAAAACTTGGGAGGGAATTTTTTTTTTTTTTTAAACCTCATGTGACTCACCTCATCTTCACTCTGACACTCCTCTAGCTCTTTCCTCAGCCTAAAAGGAGGAACAATCAAAAACATACACCAAAAATGAAATACCAACCAACCATTCCTTCAAAACAATCTAAAACCCATTTAGAAAAGAATAATTGGGGAACTAAACAAAAAATGAAAAGACACAGTTCTCGTCACATGACAATACGGACCGCTTTGTCTCCTCCTCCATCTCCCTCGTCCTCCCTTCCAGTCGAGTGATGGTTTCCTGGCAAGACTCTACCTCCAGGCTGAGGGCAGACCTCTCATTGGTCAGTTCTTCTACGCGTGAGATCAGCGCCTTTCTGGCTGCCTCTACCAGTTCACTGAGGACAAACACAAGGGAGGTAAACGCCACAACCTGAAGAGTACACTGACTTATGCAAACAGAGAAGGGAACGCTACTCTAAAGCAGTACAGTGGGAGAACAGCAGATTCATTAGGATGACAATGATATTTGAGAGGTGTTCTTACTGGGTGTGTTTCAGTTCCTCATACTGAGAAAGAATCTCTTCAAACTGGTCAGTACTACCTAAAGAGAAAACAGGAAGTAGCGAGACAGAGACGGTTAGTGCCTTAAAAATGCTCATCTGCACTGACAGTTAACTCTAGCGTACAGAGTGATAATACTACTACTACTACTAATAATACTTTTACAAGTCCAGTCAAAACATTCAGTTTTTTCAGCCCCTGTTTACTCAGACTCCCACACCCACAGCCTGTCGGTCTCTCCCCAGTACCTGGCTCCCGTCCCCGCCCCCCTCACCTCTCACACTGGCCCCTCTGTCCACACTCTCCACAAAGTCCCGACTCAGCTCCGACAGCTCGGAGAAAACAGAGTCTGTGTTCCTCAGCTCCCACTCCAGGCTGTCCTGGTCCTCCTCTTCTCCCAGCTCCTGCTCGTGCTGCTCTTGCAGCTGCTCCTGCTCCTTGAGCTGCCCCTCCTTGGCCGCCTCGCTCACCTCCTGCTCCACGTTGGGCTCGTGCTCGGCTGTGAGGGGTTGGCTAGTGTTCTGTGGTGAGGTTTTGGGGGTGCTGATGGAGAGACAGAGAGGACAACGTGCGTTACAAACCACCCCAGAACTTCTTCCATGAAGAACTTGTGTCTGTTGATCTCTATTGCCAAACAGATCTAGAAGTTTATCAGAGATGGACAAAACATGGCATTTACGCTACTCGCACTGTAAATCTGTCCAACATTCCTTGAACCGCAAACTCGGTTTGTCTTTTTCTCTCCATTTATTGTTGAACAGATTAATATGGGTTTAACACACTGAGACACACACACTTAAAATGTGTGAGAAGGTTTGGTGAACTTGATCTTTGGCCTAGGGTTCTGAAATCAATGAAGGTCATAATTTGTGTAATGACCATTTAAATCCACATGATATTGCCTTGGTTCAGCCAAGTAACCTATAGGTTCATAATGATTATCCAACCCACAAACGTGCAAATAAGAACTTAACTGTACTGCTGTGCTGAATTATTTGCATCTACAAGCATAGAACGAATCCCGCCTGGATTGATTTCCATTTCACATACAAATTAAAGCTGCATCTCTTATATCACATTTGGCATTGCAATTTACTAAACTTTAAAATTTGTATTCAGATTCCTTTGACAGTACTGGATCTCTCTTGGTAACCCTAGATTAAAGTTAATCTGGAGAAGCCTCAGCCATCTGCAGTCATACAAACAGAATAATGAAATAATGGTGAGGCTCAGCAATACAGAACACAAATTAGCTTCAACGTCACAGGCGTGCGCTTCTTTGCAGTAATTCTGTAACATGTTCTTGTAATTAGACAGCAGTGACTACGAGCACAGCTGATAAGAAATTAACACCAAATTCTTCCAGCTCCATTTATACAATACTCCAGTGCTGGCAACCCTCTTTAAAACAATCTGGCTTCCTTTCAGTCCTCTACAGAGCAAACGGCAATCAACGGCACGGGGAAAACGCAGTACCTGGCCAGACCAAACTGGCCCAGCTGTGCTAGCTCAGGAGTGGTGCTGATGATAGAATCGATAAAAGACGGATCCGTCCCGTCTTCTTCAGAGTCCACCATCTCGTCACTTGCTTTATCACCCGCGACAACTGGGGCGGGATCAGTGCTCGTCTCCACTATTGGCTTGGCCTGCAGAGGGCAATTTAGTGAGAACAGACAAGGCGTGCATCACTGAGTGAATCAGATCATCCAAATATGCTATCAAACATCATGTTGTATTTTTGCAAGGATAAAAGAATATGTCTGTTTGCAGGTATGCATATTACACACACAAACTTCTTTCACGTAATCAATATAAAGGAACTCAGCTGTTAGTTCACGTCTCATTACCAATATAGGATAACACCTGAAGTTTGCAGTTAAAAGTATGCTTTCCTCACACATGTAGGAACAGATCCAATGTAATAAACATCACACAAGTTGATTACTGTATGCTAGAGAAAAATAATCACCTGTTTAACAGGAGAGTCTCACACTAGTGAAGCCCACTAATGTGATGCATTTGGCAACATTTTTCCAAACTTTTTTAGTGATTCTGAACAGACAAAAAAGGGTGAAATGAGTGGCTATAAATGAAAACGTGAGTAATTACCTGCACAACAGGGGGAGCTTGTTGGACACCCTGGTCTGGTGGGATATCAGGACTCTTTAAACACACATGGTTCCTGAACATACACAAGCAGACATAAATATAAGGATGGGCAAAGAAAGATCCCTTTTAATACAGGAAAGAAACAGAGTACACAAGATAAAAGATGCATCGCAAGCGCACAGGCATGCACACACACACATGCACACACACACACAGCGAGAGTAACCTTAAAGGGGAGAGGGACCGCTCTCTCTCAGAGTCTTTTCTCTTCTCAACAACATCACGATAACTGAGCAGCAGCTGAGAGAGAAAGAGAGAGAGAGAGAGAGAACAATACTCAGATGATGCGGATATAGCAAGCACATACATTTTATGTTTCTATACATTACAGTGCACATAGCGAGAGCATCGCCTAACCTTGTGGTGCGTGTTTTTCAGCGTGTTCAGTTCTCGAACCAGACTTGTCCGCTGCTCCTCCAAAGCCAGCACTGTCACGAAATAAGCATTATTAACTAAGAAATGAGCTAATGTGCAAGATGAAAACTGCAATAAACATCTGTGCAGAGAGAAGAATAGCAGCCAGGGTGCTAGGTAGTTATACAGGTACCCAGGAGTACATAAAGAACCATTTAACCTGGAAAAATACAGGAAAGAATGACAATAAATGCAATACAAAATATGGAGAAAAAAAATGAATGAATGAATGAATGAATGACAGAACATTGCTGAAAAAGCAGCAGGCGCACTGATAGAAGGAGAGAACGCAGACAAGCAGAGGAGATGCTCACACTGGTCTGCCTGCTCTCTGGCCTTCTTCTCCAGCTCTCTCTCCCTCCGCTCTCTCTCCTTCTCCCTCCCCCGCATTGCCCGCCGCTCCTGCTCAAACTGGTCGTCCAGCTCCAAGTACCGCTGACAGGGATACAATGAAGACATTTACACGATGGGAGCCACTATTACTTCCATTTACTACTAAACTGTACTGCAAAACCAAACAAAAAAAAATCTCAGTTTGTGCTGATGTTTCAGTTCAGTGAAGCAGTGCATCCTGCTTCCTCTCTTTTTTTGTCCTTTTCCTGTCTGTCAAGTTTAACAAACAGAAGAGCCCTCTGTGCAGCTTGCGTGTATGCAGCGCCGCGCCATGTCTCACTCTCCAGTGTGTTCATGTACTAGATCAGTGATAACCAATCCTGTTACTGGAGGTCTACCGTCCTGTAGGTTTTCATTTCAACCCTAACTTGGCACACCTGACTCTACTATTTAGCAGGTAGACAAGATCTTTAGCTGTAGAATGAGGTGTGCTTTGTTTGGGTTATAGTGAAAACCTACAGGATGGTAGATGTGCAGCATATGCAGCGTATATCCAGTCCGTCCAAGTGACACACCACACGTGCTCCCTCTCACCTCCTGGCTCTCCCTCTTCAGAGCTCGCTCGCTCTGAAACCTCTGCAGCAGCTCCTCTCTCTCCCCCTTCTCCCTCTCCGCCTCCTCCTCCATCTCCCTCAGCCGGGCGCGGCAGCTGGCCAGCCCCTCCAGCACCCACACCATGACGGGCACCAGCGACTCCACCACGTCGGGCCCATGGGTCTCGATCACCGTCTGCAGGGCAGGGAGAGAAGGCTCAGGCGCAAGGCACACGCTGTCTGAGGGTGTGTGCGTGTGCGGTTGCATGTGCGTGAGTGAGTGAGTGCGTGTGTGGTGTGTGAGTGAGAGTGTGCGTGCGTGCGTGTGCGGTTGCGTGTACGTGTGAGTGAGTGAGTGAGTGAGTGAGAGTGTGCCTGCGTGCGAGTGCGTGTGCATGTGCGTGTGTGTGTGTGCGCGTGCAGGAAGACAGATGCAGCGCAAGGCCAGGGTCTGCGACAGGCACAGAGGCGAGTTGGGTCTCGGTGACACTTTAAGACAGACCAGTGTACACGATCTCACAAACTACACACTGTAAGCAGAGAGAAAGAACTACAGAAGAAATGTTCAGAGAAACGGACCAACCGAAGCCATTGTTCTTACCTGCAGCTCGGAGTAGAGCTTCCCTGCTTCCTCACTCACGTTGTCAGGATCCAGATCCACCTCGCCTGCCGCACAGAGGACACTCTCCCCACAGTCCATCGCTCAGTTTCACTTGTCACACTGCTACTGTGTCCCTTAGTATGAGCTCAGCTAGCACTGTCCTCTTCACAAGTGGCTGTCTACACCTTTCCCTCACCCTAGTACATATCCATCTAAACTAGGAATCTATGTTATTCTACGTTTCTTATACATCAACTCAGTTCTGCTTCCTCCATCTTTATGCCTCATTCCTCCAGATATCCACCATTAAGCCTACTGCCTAACTGCCTATGAATCTATAGATACACTATATACTCAATTATCTAATGTGAGGAGGTGTTTTGGTGCCCATTCTGAAAAATGAAAAACACAAAACACAACACAACTCTTTGTTTTTTTGGTCTTTCACTCAGTCAGCATGCAGAGACAATGTTAGTTCCTCTTTTTTGAAGAAAACTACACCTTGAATAGTAATCTAAACAATTTGCACACAGTTCACACATCAATAACCCCAAAGTGCCCCTTATCTTGCCTCCTGTGTTCCAGCCCTTACCCCTCCACCACACTGCATTCCATAGCCTGAACTCTGCCCCATAACAAGTGCCACTGTATTGTCTTCTTACCTTGTGGCAGGTAGTGATTCACAGTGTTCCCTGTCACCTACTTGGTAAATGGTAAATGGACTGCATTTATATAGCGCTTTTATCCAAAGCGCTTTACAATTGATGCCTCTCATTCGCCAGAGCAGTTAGGGGTTAGGGGTTAGGTGTCTTGCTCAAGGACACTTCGACACGCCCAGGGCGGGGTTTGAACTGGCAACCCTCCGACTGCCAGACAATCGGTCTTACCTCCTGAGCTATGCCGCCCCATACTTACCTACTTCTCATAGTACATAAATCTGGCCCTCTCTGAGGCCCAGAACTCTGCACTAATCAATGTCCTAATGCTTAGTGACCATAGGTCTAAACTCAGCGCCCAAGCCTGGCTCTCCCCCACAGGCCTCTGCTAGGCAGTCTAATATACTCTTCCCAAAGGCCTGTCAAAAATCCTAATGCTTTGCCCATTATTGCCAACATTCTCCTTCCATGCACTCTCTACAGCTGCTACATTCCACACTCCATGGTCTTCTATGCTGTGCTCTCCCTGCATGCTTGTCAGGTTTGCTACCTGTAACATGTGGAGATCTGACGTTCAAAGCTCTCCTAACTACTATAACTTTCTTTCATTAACCTTGTTCTTGTAGCTACAAGGCATCATTCGTTGCATTGCAATCAACCTGGCCAAACGTCATGTTCGTTATGAAACTTTTGCTTTATGATTCCATGATTAATTCTTAAGCACTTCGGAGTAGTTATCTGCTGAACTGCAAAAATATTCTAGACCAATTTTATATGTAGCAACAGAAAACTCTATTCCAATAGGTCTCCAGTTTAAGACAACGATTACACGAATAACAATCCAATACAGAGTAAATGTTATCAATACAATTGATTCTGTTGGCGTGTCTTTTTGTCCCTCAAACAAACACACATACACACAATGTAAACACGTACTAACAAACCAACACGCGAAATACAAGGCATGTTAATAAGCGCAAAATAACGCTGACGAATGCAAAGGCGAATAGCATTGACTGGCGGACACCTTGAACGTCATTCGTTGAATTAGCTAGTCCGTTTGCTAGCAGCAAAACTTCTTTCTTACTTCTTCGCTTTTGACTCACCTCTCCGTACTGTAATCTATTCCCGTTGTTAAAAAAAATAATTCTACTTCATTCTTCTGAATTAACCATATCTCGCATTTTCGCAACTTATTTTCGTTACTTACGAGAAGATATCGAATACTCTAAACGAGTTTGAAGAAAGGGGGCGTTAATTACCTGTAAGAATTGTGACGGGAAGTGTATTGTGACCTATCAAGGGCTTCAAGGTGATCACGCGAACCAATAGCGATGCCAATAAGGCGGGACGGAGGCGGGTTTTTTTAAACCTAGAAAAAAATATCCTGAAACTTGAACACAAACACGTGACTAGGGTGTCATGTGACTTGAATCACGCAAATCTAATACCTGTGTGAATTATTGACTATCTCCAGTAGTAGGGTATTGTTTAATTATTTTTGTGCCATTATAGTTTATCAGATGTTTATGTTGTTAACACAGCACGAGCTACTATAGCGCTAACGATTGCATTAAATCTGGAAAAGTATTTACGCGGCACAACCGAAATAGATTCCTTGTACAGTAGGCGGGCAGCATTTGTCACTCACGTAGGGCTAGTGAAGTTCAGCTTATGCAACTGGTGGTTGAAACAGCACTTGGTAGATTCTTTATTACTCTGTCGTTGTTGCTGAAATAACAGGTTGGATGAGATAAGGATATTGAGGAAGTATTTTTCTTGTTGTTGGAATTTTTCTTCTGGAATTCAGAACGCTTGGTTTGCTTAGGCTACCTAAAATGAGTATCTTAGAAATGTGTATTGAGTGAATTTTTCTCCGAACTTGTGTTAGTTTAGTGGTCTCGCTTTTCTTTTTTTTTTCTTTTTTTCGTGAACCAGGAGCTTCATCAGAAAGGCCCTAGGTTTCTTTTACTTTTACCCAAAAAGTGGACACATGACAATATTGATGATCTTCAGTGTAATGAAAAGCATGTTCCAATACAAGCTATAGCTAGCTCAAGGCATCTATAATAGGCAGCGGGAGAATAATACAAAAAAAAAAAAATTATTTGAAATGTCATCGTAGCAGGTGGTAACCATAAACCTCTAAGAAATGGTCATTGGAGACAACTTACCACAATACTTACCATAATTATAAAATTATTTTAAAGTGCTAGAATAATTTAGTTCAATATGGTAGCTTCAGCAAGTCACATTGACATTTTTTACACGCTGGCCCACATAGGTACTGACCGAGGTAATGACTGAAACATGTTAGGCCACTAAAATATTAAAATATCCCCAAATGATGAAAATAATGTGGTCCCATGTCTCTCCCAGAAGGTGTCCCAGTTGTGAATGAAGTCCAGATTAGCTGCACACCATGTTTTGAGCCAGACATTGAGAGCACCACCTGCCAAAGGCTTCACAACCGCTGTTGAAAATGGGAAAAAGGGCCTGAAAAAAACGATATTTTTGACTTTTGTTTTCAATTTCTCATATCTTACCTACTGTTTATTTTTTGGAGGGTTTTTCAAGAACTTCAGAATCCCTAAGTCTAATAACGTGTACCAATAAGCCTGCTGGTGCCTTGAGTTAACATTTTCCAACTGATCTACAAAATCTAACCCAAACTTGGCAACAAGGAAACATTCAAAACCAGTTTTTGTAATTTTGCACCAGTGGCTTTCACATTTTGAATAACAGAATCACCAACCAACAGTACTTCATAACCACCAGGCTCAATATTGTCCTTGTAGCATAGGGGCTGGAATCTGATATATATCTTGCCAGTTAGGACTTGGTTCCATTGACATTTGTCGCAAACAAAGTCTTCCTGATACTACAACCCCTAAAAACGTAACACACATACCACATTTCATTGCCTTCATATCACTGTTATCAAGATCCACAGCAGAATAAAAAGCAATTAAAATAACTAAATAAATCAAGACTTTCATGGTTGAAAATATAAAAGCACAAAAAATTAAAAGGAATTAAATCAGAAAGGGAGACAGGGAATGTTAGTGTAATCACTCAGTAGTCAATGATGAATATTGGGAAGATCTAGACATAAATTCATGCAGTGCACAGAAGGTGGAGACAAACACACATACACATGCACACACATGCGCGCACACCCCCACACCCACACACACACACAAACACAGGAGATGTGGAGCAATGTTTTGGCGTATCTGCATCCTACATTATATAATGCAACATGCCAGTACAAAGACCTTCCCTAGACCCACCCTCAGTGGCCCCCCTCCTATGGTCCAAAACACCAATAACTGCTCTTGAATGGTGGGAGCGAGACCTACGTAATGCACAGCAGATCCCAGCAGGCTGGCATGCTACCATTCCTTTAGCATAGGACACTTTATGTGTCCACTTAGGCTGATTATTTCCAGTACAACAAGATGTTGGCACGCTGCAAAAATGAGTGAGAATATCATATTTAATATGAGTAACAATCCTTTATATTCTTGATCATCATATTTTGCTTACCCCTTGTTACACAATGCCATTTGGAATTCCCAGTTGTGTTTCATAAGACAAGCTCATTGCTGCAAGCCCCTCTACCATGGCCAGAGCTCAGACATGCACACTGCTCTCCTCTGCAACAAGTTCGTTTTGCCCTACATTTTACCAGTGAAACTCACACAGGCACTGAGCTGGATGAGGATTCTTCATGTGTGCAGACTGTTGGTGCCCAGTTGACTAAAGAAGGGTTGCCAGTGTATGATGAAGTCCATCCTTCCAAAGGAAATGCTACAGCCAATCATGCACCTCCCTGTGGGCCGGTAGGCCACAGTTGGATCTTGAGCAATCCGGATTTGATATCAGACTGTGGGGCCCATCTGCACGCTAGAAGTGCAGCCCATAAATTTTTTTTTAAAACCAATTCATTTTACTGAATGCAGATGTTCTTCAAGAAGAAAAAAGGACCTGAAACTGCACTTCATTCGAATGATTTGCATTCACAAGAGGAAATGAGAGAAAAGCACTTCACCCCACCCATTTTACAGGAAACACTTAGAGCTTTTCCTGTTACATTCCTGCTTGATTGAGAAAAACGGTCCAGAGAGAGATGGGGTTCTTAGCTCTGATGCTGACCTCTACTTGAACCTCTATTTACATTTACAAACCTACAACATGGCACTTAATGTTATGTTGTAGGTGTATGTACGCTTATTATCAGTTGGGATACTGATTACTTGTTTCTTCTTGCTTATATCTTTATATGTGAAATTTCTTAAGTCACTCTGCATAAGAACATCTACTTAATTCCCATATCTATACATTTAAATGTAGACATGTAGGAATCAGACAGAAAGACAGAGTAGTCAGAAATAAAGGTGGAAGCTCAAGGAAGAGTCACATGATGAGTCACTTGATTTAAGAGATGAGACAACTAAGGTAATCAATAAAAACATAATTTCTTGTTTTACCATTCCAGAGAATTTATTATTATGGCAGTATAAGTTTGTTAACATAATGTACATATAATTTATGTATATCTTAAATCAGTCCAAATGTACTGCAGCACAGTCCAATTTTCAGTTCTGTAACTAGCATTGTACAATCTGCAATAGTATACAAGCCTCCTTTATTTGTATGTTTTACTTTACCCCCAGCTTGGAACGGGCAGTATTTTTTGAAGTCCTGTCCCATCCCCCATCACCTGGAGAGAGTGCAGGCTAGCATGTGTGCCTGCTGAAGCACATGCACCAAGTCCAAGTCTCTCTCCACAGGTGGAGCTGCACATTCTGCACTGTTGGCAAGCATGTAATCAACCACAGGGGTCACACATGTGCGGAGAGATGGGGGATGCCCTGACCAATTGAAAACCCCATTACCCTGGGCGACTTCACAGTCAATTACACATCACCCTATAGGACTCCCTGTCACAGTCGGCAATGGCACGGCTAAGATTCAGTTCTGGAATATGGGGCATATCACCCACCAAGGACCAAAACTTGGTTGGCAATATGCCTTCTCTTTTCATTCTCCCTATCCACCCCCCATCCCCACCACCCCCTCCCCCCCCCCCCACCGTCCCCGTTTCCCTCCCTCTCACACCGTCACTGTCTTCACACAGCCTTGACCCCTCTCACCCACCAACACCACTTTACCATCATCATCCTCTCTTTCACAAAGAATTCCCTTTCTTCTCAGGAAGCGGCACAGCATGACCGAGATCACCACCCCTGAACCCAGAACCAGCACCACCGACCCAGTATGGAGGAGATGTGAGGTCCCACCATTCACCGTTAGGTCCCATAGCCCCAGCGGGACCACACTCAGGCCAATCAGAGTCCCCCACACCCCGAAGGCCAGCAGGCATGACCCCCAGGACAGCTCAGCACCACCGGTCACCACGGTGATGCCTGCCACTGAGACCACACCACCTGGCAAGATCACTGCCTCAGATTTGGGGTCAAAGGTCACAGCAGAAGTAGAAGGCACAGGAGGCGGCGCAGGAGGGTTGGAGTCAGACATCTTTGTTTGCTTGCTGGTTGTCCTGTTGTTGTCTCCTGTCCAATGGCTCCTGTGTATTTCCCTCCGTTGTTCACTTTTCCAGTGTAGTTCTGCTTTCCGTGAATTCCAACGTGTTCACTCCTGTTTCAAGAAGTGGTTGATTAATAAAAAGGGCAAGTAATTTATCTCACTCTGCTGTATCGAAAAGACACAATCTGGTTTTACACTAGCAGTTTATAGCTGCGACATTTGATGTCAAACTGCATCAATGCTTCTCCGAAATAGGCCAAGACAATGCACAGAGTCTTGATTAAAGAACTGCGACTATAAAAATGAGAAAAGAGGTTGAAATTCCAAGTGATACAGTGCTCTTATGCCCATAATGAAACTACATCATTTGGATTGCCTTACTGAACATCTCTAACTGTGCAAGGTGATAAGGTAAAAAGGATGAAGGATACCCATTTATTTAACCGACATATTAGTGAAACGTTATTGCTTTACATGTGGTACTATATCATCAAAATATAAAAAATTATGCATCTGGAAAATTCAGGAAATCAGGAAAAAATCTAAATTCGGATGCCTTTATTATATAATGAATTTAATAATTTATTAAAACAATATATTATCATAAACATGTAACTGCAAGAAAGAGAATATTATGTTTAAAAAAGGAAAATTACCTTTATGATCTGAATCTGCTGATCACAGGTCAGAGGTCAAATACAGCTGTAGTCTCCGATGAAATGTATTCACGAAATGTATTCACGATATATTATTGTAAAAACACAGGGAAATATTTTTTCATGGCACGGAAAAGACGTAGCCACCGTGTCTCTCTGTGAGGAGCTTGTGAGTGAGGAGTTTAGATGTTCGGCTGTTCTCTTTATCTGTTGCGTCACAACCTGAGGCCTACAAGATGGAAGGCTGTTGTTATTATTATTGTTATCGCGTGTTTGTGTATGTCGTTGTCTCCATTCCGCAGGAAAGTCTCGTCTGTCATTAAGCGTCATTACAACCCATTAACGTTATTTATCCAAGAGCCCAACCACCTCCCCTCCCTTCCTTCTCCCCCTCCCTCTTTCTCACCAGATTTTAGATGCGTTTGACAGGGGCATTGTTTTAACTTGAGTTTCTTTTCCCCAGAAATGTTTCCCCACGTTTTTTGACCGCTGAATGTTATTCCATTCTCATTTTTATGTGCTGAATTTTGATTAAGATGAACTGACTTCAAACATGAGAAAGATTATCTGATGCTATATTAGAACGCAAACTCATAGTTGGCTTTTCTCCATGTCATTCTTTCTCCTTTTCTACCTCCATTTCCCGCTGTAGTTACCACTCTTGTTTTCATACACGTTTAGTCATCTCTAAGCTTCTTGACCATATTTATACAATTTAGTCTCTCAGTTTTATTTTTCTCTTGCTTTGTAATTAAATCCATTCTCATTTATACAGGGATGAAACATATGCTTGTTTCTGATCCATTATTAATGACAATTGAATCAGTAATATAGTGCATTGGTTTGTTTTTGTGATACAAATAGGTTTCCTACTTGACTCTTCAGAAATTGAAATTGGTATCTATTAGTTTTGTCTTCCACTTTTGTTTGACCGTCTCATGAATGGGAGATAAACAATTCTTTTGATCCTCAATAATTTGACTGTTTCAAGACGAAAATATATTTTGCAGTAACCCTCAATAAAAATGTACTTCACACATGCTGTCAGGCATATAGCACTGGTAGAGAGAGAGATTCATACAGTGTCAGTATATTGGCCTTGCTTGGTACAATATATCAAACTTTGTGACGCTGACAGTGCAATACAGACATTGGCTTGGTGGAGACACATATCATGGGGCGACAAATATTTCCTATATCATTATTGAGTTGTTGAAATGTTTAGGTAAGGCAGGGAATGTCTATCTTTAATCTGTATAATGTGATTGCTTATAGACTAACTGTGTTGTCCCCACAAAAGTGTCAGTACGCAAGCATTGCATTATGTATTTATAGATTGGCTGACCTTGGTTCAACCAAATGTGGACTATAGTAGATCATTGGTTGGCACATATCAAGATACTTTTGGCCAGACTAACGAACAGGTGGATGTACAGTTCATCCAAGCACACGGGAAGGATTAATGTACTGTTCCAGTACAAAAGTTAATTATTTTTTATCTCTTTGCAGCATTCACATTAAAGGTTTCATGAACCTTGAAACAATGAAAACCTTTGAATATCTGGAAAAATGTGTACAAAAAAAGTACATATTCAGGTGCTTAGGTTAGAGACAGAGACTGAGATTGCATGCTTGAGCCTCTGCGTGCACTTGTACTTTGCCAAATAGGATCACAAGTAATGTATATAATCAGGTTGGCTAAATAAACAGATGGACAGATGGGCCAAAGGCTCTAAATATATGCGTTCTCATGTCTTTCCTTTCATTTTTATTTCTTTTTTCTCCGGATACATCCACTGTATATACCTCCTGTTTCCACCCTCCTACCCTCAAAGACCTGAAGTAAAAGGTCAAAGAGTTTAATGTGGAGGTGGCTTAATGGGCTCAGAGGTCGTAATCCAGTTGATAGGGAAGCTCAGGGCATATTTATAGAGCAAGGAAGATTCCCCTTAAACGGGTGTGCTGGCAGAACTGAGAAGGCACGATAAAGACAGATGGTAAGGAGGAAAAGGCTGAGGGGAAAAAGAGACAAAGTAATTGGATCAGATGGAGGCTGGATTAATCCTGTGAATGACAAAAATACTGACAGACTTATCTTTGCCACACAGTTACACATTGCTGTTAGTGAGGCGCAGGCTGAGCAGAAAGGAATGTGATGGCATGAAGATAGAGTGGTACATGCGCACTGTCTGTGCTTCCAAAGAAAAATGTTCTGAGCGAGGCGTTACACACTACGTGCAAGCAGTATTTTTCCACAAACATACTTACAACACAACAGGACTGGAACAGAATATTTGTCCCTATGTCTTCAATGGTGCCGAATAACCAAGCTTGCCTCTGAGATAAAAAGCAGGGAGACAATCACTGATTTCAAGGCTGCCTCAGAAGAGTCAAGTAGAAGTGTTTTTTTAAGTAACTTCATTTAGTCAGTGGTTCAAACAAAGTTGTGCTGGATTGGTGTGAATTCTCAAATCTCACTAAAAAGAAACCGCATACTCAAGAAAACCTTTGTGCTTCTCTTGTGCCTTGTGTACCGAGGGGAGGGGCGGGGTGGGGCTTTGGAAGGGGGCAGCGGGGGGCCAGGGGGCACGGAAAGACACCTCTTACTCACAGGCAGCTATAATCATGTTTATGTTATACCTGGCTTGAATGGACCCTGGGCTGCCATTGCATGTCAGAGGTACTCATATAGACAGAGGAGCTATTTGAGTAAGAGAGGATTATAGAGCTTAGCCACAACAAGGGAACGTAGTAGGTGAAATGCATTTCCTGGGCTGACTAGACTGTGGCCTCTGACTCAGAATCAAATCATCTTAATTATCCTACATTCATTTGTTTGCTTTTTAAAACAGTGGATGGTATTTTCATACATGCTGAAATCCCAAGACAACCTCAGTGGAAATAAGTTTTATCCTATTTTTTTTTTTTTGTTATCTTGGTTATGTAAGTTTTTAAATTGTCAGACAAATCAAAAAACAAACAAGCCGTCCTCGTGTGACAGAATACATTAACTGGCCTTCTAAATTCAATTTTTAAAAAATTTTTTAACCTTTTTTAAAAAAAATATTTGTTTTGACATACAAATTATTTTTAAGTAAGACCATCATCATCACCATTGTCCTAATCCCTCTCTCTGTTGTGGCAAAAGGAGAATGACAGTGAGGATACAATAAAGAAACTGCACAGTGCATTTACATCTGAGGAATATGCTATAATTAACACACATCCAAGTCCTCAATGTGTCTTTCTTGAATTTGGTTTAAGAAAATATCATTTTCATTGAATTTCATAGAAACTCAAATGTATATTTTTCTAATTGAGATCAATACTATGGGTGCTAGTGTAAATGACAGTATCTGTGAATGAGTAATGTTTAACAATACATACATATACATTTATATAGAGATCAAAAACAACTGGTTCTAAAATCAATCCCTGTGGAACACCTTCATAAATATTTTTTATGAATTTGACCAAATACCTTTTAGTGAAATAAACTGAATTTTATTGCGAGGAAGTCTTAAAAGTCTATAGTTTTATTGCTTAGACTAAAACTATTTGATCTATGGATAAAGAATGCTGCAACCTATTTTATAAAAATAAAAAAAAATTGATAAGTACATACACAGGGAGGCACAGTGTTGTTTTTGACTAATGCATGTTGCATGTCATTTATAACCTTTAATGTAACTGAAATCGTCATATAAGTAATATAATTACGATAACTGTGAGTAATATAATTAAAATATGTATATAAAACATTGGTTGGATCATCATAGCCTACGGAAAAGAAAGCAAATCATACTTCAGTGTTTACCACAGGATTTTGTGAGACTATGGTGGGTGGACCTCAGACCTTCTAGGCAGGTCCGGGGGCATGCTCCCCCGGAAGAAAATTTTTAAACAATATACATTTTAAAGTTGCACTTTGAGAGCAAAATTAAGAGGCTAGATCTATGAAGAACTTTGTGCTCTTGTAAATATTTGGGCTCTAGTAAACAATTGAATCATAAACACATTGGTCAACACATAAACACAAAAGTCCATATTTCATGCGTGGGGGTCTTTAATACAGATTTATAATTTATCTTATAGGTAGAGGACATGGTGTTCATCAACTCTCATTGCCTTTTGTAGCTGACATTTGTATTGTACCACTCCAAAAATAAATAAAATGCTTTTTGTCCATTATAAAGCATACAAATGAGCCCCTTATGAAGGTTTAAGATGAAACATTGCTATCAGATTAAAAAATAATGCAAAAATGTGTCACACAAAGCGGTACAGTAGCCAAATGTGTAATAATTAACTCTTGTATGTGTTTTTATACTCTGTACTCTCCTATGTTTTCTTGTATGGGGATGGGACGATATGAAAACAATTTTCAACCGTCCACCACATTTTGGCAATGTTCCAACTCTCACGTCATCACTGTTGCATGTGAAATCTTATCTATGTTCAGTAGATGGAGACAGAGACAGTAAAGCAATGATACTGTTCTATTTGCTTCTGTTTTGCTCCAGAAAATGATGTCAGCTAGGTCTATCAGCAAACATACAGCTTAGCTATGCCCAGAAGTCCTCAATAATAATAATAGTATTTTCCAAGAAATTACAAAAAATCGTTGACCACGTTTCGTTAGGTGCAGCGTCTTTTACTGCTACCACAGAGTGAATGAGTAAGTGAATGCGATGATAAGAAAAAATTTTGGTTAGAAAGCTTATACTCTCACCTACTGAATAAATGAATTGTCAATCAAGCCAGGCTGTGCTAAAAAGGGCGACAACGTCGTAAACAACAGGTGTTGTATTACACAGCTATTGTGGAAGGTGCCCAGGAATCACAAATGCAAAAAAAAGTGTAAAAATATTTTCGGTTCATTATGAAACTGTGGCGGGACATATTAGACCATGGCGGGCTGCCACAGTCTAGGTAAGTAATGGGAAACACTGATACTTGCTATGGAGAAAAGTATAGCACTGAAGACAGAATGACAAAAAAACCCGGGTTTAATTTAGGTTTCTTCAGCTCAGCCAGCCAAAATCCCGGATAACGGACTTATCCCAGCCCACTAAGGTAAGGACCTAAGCCCTACCTCTCTCATCTCTCATCTCTCACGCAACAGTTCACTCCTCACATTCAAGACTCCACACTCACTCCAGCAGGTACAGTGTCTGAGCTCTCATTCCACCCTTTAGTAGTAATTTATGTTCTACTTTCTTTTTAAACCTTCTCCCCTCTTGTTTGTCTTCATTTCACGTCTCTCTTGGCTTTCATTGTTCATTTGGGTTTTTATTTACCCTTTATTTGCATATAATTTAAAATATTTATCCTTTATAATATGCAAGTGAATCCCACTGAGATTTTTTTTTTTTAATGATAACTTTTTCATGGAAGCCCTCATTAGCTTTGCTGTACTTAACATACACTGTGTTTTGTTATCATTCTCATATCTGTCCAGTGATGCTGTGACCCAATTTATCATCTTCATGGGCTCCTTTTCCATGCTTTATACCCTGATCCCCGATACCTGTTCATCCTTCAGCCATTCTTTTACATTCTGTTTCTTCGCAGCTATCGGTTCATTTGTTTCTCTGTGTTAAATCTTGTGCCTGCTTGCTATGCATTTCATAGATATTTCTTGTTAATGCTTGCCGACAATCTGCCACTCTTATCTTACATTCTTACTATAGCCTTTTTTTTAAGTCAATGTGTCATTTTAAAAGCACACTGCCTCCCTTTCTTGCAAATGAACATTGATATAATTCCTGATTTCATTGTAACATGATTTATTGCATGTTGCATTGCATGTTTTAGACTAACTAACTATGATGTACAGTGGCAGGTCCCTGTATTAGCAATTTGACAACGGACTTGTGGCGAATGCAAGGGGTTCATCTCATTAAATAGATTAAGCGCGGTAGCTCTTGGTATTTACATTGTTATTTCATTTGCAGCATCACACATCAGTTGGACTGGAGAGAGAATCACCCTTTGAAGGAAATTAAGAAGAGAAAGTGAATTAACGGGGATTTGAGTCGATAGCAGAAGAGGGCACAATAGTACTACAATAGCCAAACAAAACTGACAAAAACTTGCAGACAAAACTTGCCCACACATTGAACAGGAACCGTGTTCCAAACCTGCCAAGCTCTTCTGTAGAGGAACTAACTGCACCCTCCCTCCAGTAAAGATGGGGAATGCCAAAAGCAGCGCCATGTCCAAGGAGATCCTTGAAGACCTAAAACTGAACACCAAGTTCACGGAAGAGGAGCTGTCGCAGTGGTACGAGAACTTTCAGAAGCAGTGTCCCTCCGGCCGCATCACGCCAGGTGAATTCGAGGCCATCTACGCTCGGTTCTTCCCGGCGAGCGAGGCCAAGACCTACGCGCACCACGTCTTCCGCTCCTTCGACACCAACGACGACGGGACGCTGGACTTCAAGGAGTACATCATCGCCCTGCACATGACCTCGACCGGGAAAATGAGCCGGAAGCTGGAGTGGGCCTTCTCTCTCTTCGACGTGGACAAGAACGGCTTCATCACCAAGGCAGAAGTGGCCGAGATCTGCCACGTGAGTGACAAAAAGTCTAATGGTTAATGGTTAACGTGATCAAACTGTACGGCTACAGAGTTTCTATAGGTGTGGTTTAACCTTCTGCTGTACATCAAGATCAGGCTCCCACAGACAAGGGTCAAAATCAACCACTATCTAGATAATCTATGGTTACAGCCATGATTATTGGATCTCTCTGACCAGATTGCTTTGGCTACCTGGCCACTTGAATCACTTCAGACACACAGTCAATCCAATTAATGATTCAGTGTCAGACTATGTTGCTATTTATAATTAGAGTTAATTGCCTTTCTTGTGTGTAGGCCTACTGCTTGAAAATGGGGCCGTTTGGATGGGTGTTAATGGGCATAGTACCAAAGGTTCATGTTGTAGAGGTAGTAATATATAGGTCCCTTTGTTTTTCAGGTATGCTCTGACTGATTAATCCCAAAAGGCTTACATACAAAGGGTTGTATCTATAAGAAAGAAACTAAGCAAGCTGTGCTTAGAATCTAAATCAAAAAGTGGAAAAGAACTTAATCTGTGCTAGGTTGTAATTTAAATTGAGAGCAGAGAACAGGGTTTGGGGGGTGTGAAATAAAGAGACTATACTGTACCTTGGACTTTGTCTGCAAGTGGCATGATATCTTACCAATGACACTAGCATCAACATAAATCTGATGAACCAGGATTATTATTGCCAGACACCTTGTAAGAGTCTTCTTGTGATCTATATCCAAATTCCTGATTAACAGTTAGATATACTTACTGTTAATCTTCATGGATTTACATGCTAGGATATGGAGATGTGTGCTTATTTGGGGACAAGTTTTGAGGCTTGGAGTAAGTGCACATTTCCAATCAGGCAATCTTCCCGTCACCTCAAAAATGCAGTTCCGTCGGCAAAGTTTGATTCCATAGCTGCTGATTTAGTTCTGTGGAACTGTTTGGCTCATGACTCAAAAAACTGTGTGGCATGAAGATATAAAAGCCCAAGTAAATCGCTGTGGATGTGCTTTGATCCCCATAAAATACGCCGGAATTGATGACAGCATAACGCGAAAGCAGGACCTCGCATGTCTATCTACACAATTTCTAATTCATCACCTATATAGTGGAATATGAAGCCAAGATATTATCAGCACAGCTACTTAACGGTCCAGTCCAAACATACCAATGTAATTTTTACGGAGAGTAAATTGTAATCGTTTTTTCTTTTTTCTTTAAAAAAACTTGTGGTCACGATGCAAGCTGTCAATAGAATGCTTTCATATGGTGGTTTAGGCCTATTGCTGAAGCTGCACAGGACTGTTGAAGACGCTAATAATCATTAGACAAAAAAACAGATTCTTATGAGTTCATGATAAGCATACTACTGGTTAAAATAACACTTCCGTGTGTATCCACCTTCAATTAGCACTTGACAACGCATTCATATGATGCTACCCGATGCATAACATTTAAACCACAGCAATGACAATACACGGCATATTTTGGGTAGCTGTACACAATAAGTATTGTATCTTATTGAACCTGTGTTTTGTAGTTGTCCATGACCATGAAATGCACTTTTTGTACGTCGCTTTGGATAAAAGCGTCTGCCAAATAAATGTAATTAATGTAATGGATAAATGGGCTTCATTGAACCTGTACGTAAGTTTTCATATGTAAACCGACTTAATCAAATTGTGTAAGTAATCGATAAAATATTATAACTATGTTCTCCTTGCTAGTATCCGTTATTTTACCTCGGAATTTAATTATCATTCACAATAGCGCGAACACAACAAAACATTTTAAAAGGAAGACTTAAATTGAATGTTATGAACCCTTTTAAGGGTAGGTGGCAGCACAGTTGCAAAAATAACGGATTACATTGAGGTCTCAAACCTGGACTTCCCTGTGTATTACATGCTGTTAAATGCCGCTTTAAGGTAAACGTTTTGGGATATAATTACGTTCGATAATAGATGTTCATTTCAAATTGGTTGTGAATGAGTATTCAAGAATAAGCCTGACTCAGGAAATGGTGCAGCACCCTGTAGATTTTTGTTGTAAAGAGAAACATTAACCATTCAATAGACCAGGGTCCTGTTCTCCAAATCAGGATTACTGTTAGCCAGATAACTGCGCAAAAGAAAAACAGTTCTTTTTACTTTAGTCCATGTTCCAGGTTTGGGGGTGAGGGTCCTTGTTTTACTTAGTGCAGTTATCCATCTAACTCAGTGATCCTACTTTGTGGAACAGGCTCCTGGGGGTTTTCAACCTTTTGTGATTCAGGAACCCACATAGAGGCCCAAAGGCATCCAGGGGACCTCCATCATAAGTTAAAAAGAGTTATACTTTAAAAAGTATTTTATATCTTGAAATATTTTCCAAAATCATCTGTTCCCCTTTTAGGCCTTGTTCAAGCTCATCCCTGCAAGTGAACAGACAAGGCTGCCAGCAGATGAGAATACTGCTGAAAAGAGAGCCAGCAAACTGTGGAGCTACTTCAACATAGCAGAAGACGGTAAAAACAAAATTTCCAAGCGTACTGTTAATGTCATCTCTTGAGTCTAGCTTGCGATATTCAGGATGCATGTGGATTTGAAAAAATCAAGCCAGCCAAAGCATGTGATTTGTGATGCTTTGTATGTTGTGTTGTTTTCACCTGGAACATACGGTATGTGAGGGAAACTAGTGACTGGGGGGTCTGGTACACAGTACTTCACATAGTCAAACATTGCAAGAGTGTAGGCCTACTTGCAAAACGGAGATGTGAATATGGCAGTATTTATGTGAAAGACCTTTGTGAAACTGTCCTCTGTGCGTCGCTCTACCTTTTAGGGAGGCTGACTGAAGGAGAGTTCATCAAAGGAATCCTAGAAAATGAAGACGCCCTTCATCTCATCCAGTACCAGCCCCAGGAGTAATATGATTCCTTTATTTCTCCTCTCTCATTTATCTCTTGCTTCCTTTCACAAGCGAAGGCTGTATACTGTCTAGTCCAGTCTGCTCACTCAGTCTTCTCTTTATTTAATTTCATCCTTGACGCCAATGTCATTACATAACCATAACCCAACAGTTGAAGGAAAGACATAAGTATCAGACTGCTGTCGCTCTTGTATCACTGTAAGTACAGCTGCCAAGATGAAGTGATTACATAATATAAATTGCACATCAGTTAATACAACTTGCAGATTTTGGGTAATTGTGAGTTCTCAACCCTGTTCTGAAAATCTCTTTATTTATTATTTGTTATTGAATTCATTTAACTTTCTCAGCTAACTATTAGGTTTTAGGTAAATAGCGGCAATACCAGTAGATAAAGGGGAGGGAGGGCCTGAAGTAAACATTTAAATAGTAGAAAATATTTTAGTTCTATACCAGAGACAATGGGAACATGACTGATTGTGTAGACTTGAAATTTGTGTGTATTTGTGTCCTGGCTTTTGATCAAAACAGCCATATTGTGTCATAAAGGTTTTTATCATTAATATGACTGATATGCATTTTGTGTGTGAACTGGAACACTGGTATATGTGTGCAAGCAAAGGTATGCCCTCTTACGTGCCTGAAACTATGTACATAGAGGGTAAGGACCCACACATCACAATCTGGCCCAAATGTTCAATTCTGTGATTTACAAACTTATATTGGACATAATATGGGATAATCTCTTTGTCCACATAAACGTTCTGCACCGTCTTGGCAAATGGCTATGTTTTTACGATATTAATCCTGTGTGTGAATGTGTATGTGTCTGTGCACGGTGCATGCGTGCGTGTGTGTGGTCCAACCCATTTTATGCCCTTGTTCCCTCTTGCTCACTGTACTTCTCTTCTCCCCATCTCTCACTCTTTCCTCCTTTCCTCCACTCCCTTTAACTTGGGATTACTGGCATAATCTTCTGTCCATCATCTGAAAGTGGACTTCACAAAATCTCTTTCCTTGTAATCTTCCCATGCCACTGTTTGTACAAATGTGAATGCTGAGCCGTTCTTTTCCCTGAGCAGAAATCCATCTTTAATGCAGCATAATAAATTACAGTAGCTGTAAGCAGAAAGGAAGGCTATAAACTAGATAAACACAAGGGGCTGTATTCCACCTAAGACACATTAAAGAAGAAAGAGGAAAATCCATCACAAAAAGTCAAATACTACTGCAGAATGGACAACGGCAGTGAGTTTTATTTTCACTGATATTGATAAATGCTGTAACAATGATAATAGTTACAGGTTTGTTCGTACCGTAGTTTGATGTAACTAAGTTAATATGAAATAATGACTATTCAAAAAGGTGTATTACTACGATATTAATTATTGCATTGCCATTTCTATAATGTCTACACTGTATTTAATCCATTTATCGAAAACATTCACCGAAAAACATGACCCATACAACATAATTACAAGCTTTACCAGGTAATTATTTCATATTTTTGTAAATTAACGGCAATTTCCAAAAATTAGATATAGATCACTTCCTGCCATCCTTTAACATAAGATAAAGGTAACTTACACCAAAAAATTATGGATTAGTAGTAGAAAACCATATGGTAATCCATCAGCGATTATAAAATATATTCATCTATTACTAAGTACGGAATCTATCATTATCTATAAAATAACAAATAGTCACAGGATCAATCCAGAAATATATTTTATCTTTCCTGTGGCTGAATTAAATTCAGCCAAACGTGAAGCAATATGAAACCAGGCTAATTATGTTTTTATTCAAGTGTATTTGAAATTTTGTTGGCATAAAATACCTCTCATAATACTTTTGAGTCTATTCACTTCCACAGTCATCACACTGATAGGTTCATTGCAACAGGAAGTAAACTAATCATTTGTAAAGGAAAATTGCACAGTTGCAGGTCTGTACTGTAGCACTTCTGAGGCCTGGAAAATTATATCATGAGCTGCCCTTATATGTGGATGTCAGTATGGTAAAGTTAATCATATCTTAAATACACAAATTTGAACCAAGTAAATAAACAAAGCAAATGTGTAAAAGCAAACTAATGTAAATGTAAAGAAGCTTTCAAGAAAATACTTTTTTAAAGACCATGAAGTACTAGACCACCTGATTACTGTATATATGGCACATGCAAATGCTCTCTTGCGCAATATTATACACTATATTTCCTTCCATTTCACTTTGGAGCAGCACAGTAAATTAAGAAAGTAAACAACTAAAAATAAAATGTATTCTTGGTTTAGTTTTATTAACTTAGTTCGATTCAGCCAGTGCATTTCCTTATTGTCGGCCAGTCATTTTCTCCCATTGGCTGAAGGCTGATCTTTCACGCTGATCTTTCCTGTGGACACAGTGAATCACTCAACACCCCCCTATGGTACTCAGCACAGACAATGGCCCTTTTTCTCTCCATTTCCTCCTCTATCTCTCTCTCACATTCCTCGCACCCTTCCTCTCTCTCACAGGTCGCGTACCCGTCCTCTCTCTCGCAGTCCTCGCACCCCTCAGTCCCGCACTCCCCAACCAGCGCCAGCGTGGGCGCCTCTGCCATCCCCACACCCACCCCCACCCCCCTGCCCATCCCATCCCCATCCCCGACCCCATCCCTGGGCCACACTGTGTCAATCAGTCCGTCCTGACATGGCAGCAGGCCGTTGATGGAGTAGACTCCGCCCCCTGGGACCACCTCGTCGTAGGACGGGGCGTAGTTGGCCCGAGCCTCCTCCGTTCGCAGTCTCTGCCAGCGCCGGATCTCAATGAGGGTTTTGGTGTAGGAGTTGAGTGTAAAGACAGCTGCGGCCATGCAGCAGCTGAAGGAGATCCAGGCCAGCCTGACACACAGAGAGAGGAATGAGCTGGTCAGCGCATTCAGGATGAACAGGATGCCACATTGTCCTGGGTGCACACCAAAGCCAGGGACAATCAGGGCTATATAAAAATGCTGACTGAATATGAACTACCCGGAACATGCTATGCGATCACACTTATTACTCAGGTATCACAGTCCCGTCTGTTTGAATTTAACCTCATGTCAGTACGATGCCACATGTTCACTTTTATTGTGCTCTGTCAAGAAATATGCTTATGAATTATTATGAATCTGAATAAGGCACCTACGCAAACGACCACCCATAATCCCAAGTCTGGGGTCTCCAATCCTTGGGTCCCATGCTCACAGTCACCTGGAACACGGTGGTGTACATCATGTGAGCCACCATTCCCATTAGTCCTGAGACGAGAAGGTGGGGGGGGGGGGAAGAGAGAGAGACAGAGAGAGAGAGAGAGAGAGACAGAGAGAGAGAGTGAGAGAGAGAGAGAGAGAGATCCCCTTTAAATTATTCTGTATTACATGAAAGACTCTTAATCATACTCATGAGTTTTCTATTAACAATAATCATTCAATTTGTAAAATTGACAGAATTATCACATTATCACATCACATTATTATTCCTATTGTCCTTAACGTATGTATAATGAATAAGCAGCTGTTTCGAAATGTAATCATTCCAGACCAGCAACTTAATTTCAAATTAAAGCCACTGAAGGGAGTTATGTTCTCACCCCAATTAGTGTCCTGTAAAATAAATTTTATTTAAATTAAAGATATGAATCATCACTGCGCAGAGAACCACACATATCACTGAATGCTTTAGTACTGTCTTTATATGTGTACACCTCAGTCTGTGATGTCAGACAGTAAAGAAAATTAAATGAATCAAAAAAATATCTATCAAAATAAATAGAGTAATAAACAATTACCTCCAGAATCAAACCTACAGAAATCATCACTGTCTGTGTATAACTCAGGCTCTGCAGCATGAAAACTAATTGAATAGCAACATGTTTTTTGGTTTTTCGTTTGTTTTTTTTTACTGGTATAATAATGGAACACGTCCAGAGAAAACAAATTCAAATGTAATTTTCTCAGGACCAAGAAATAAGGAGTTGGGGGGGGGGGGGGGTGTGATGGAGATTCGGAGAGAACCCCCGAGCTGAACAGAGGCCCACCAGACAGAACCGTGCAGATGGCGGCGTAGGCGTTGATCTTGAGCGCGTGCATCTCGCTGCGGGAGCACAGGACCTCCAGCCACATGAGCAGGAAGCCCATGGACAGCAGGCTGATGTACATGATCTCTGACACCACGGACAGCCACAGGACCCCTGAAAGGGAGAGGGCAGCGTCACCGACACAGCGGGACACTGACACCACAGACAGCCAGAGGACCCCTGGAACTAGGGAGAGGGCAGCATCACCGACACGCCTGGACACTGACACCCGATTCCACTGATGATCAAATGCCGAGCCGGAGACACACATTCACACTGGCGTTCAAACACACAACCACTAACGGAAACAATAACGCACATTCATGCTAACAGTCAAACAAAATACCACTGATAGGACACTGATACACATTCACACTAAAGAGCCTGATTTACAAAGACCTTTAGCACATGCAAAACCTATTTATCACATGCAAAACCAATAACATGGCCAATGATTGGCCGTAGTATTTGTTTTGCACCAATCACTGGTTGCATTATTAGTTTTGCATGTGCTAAAAGGTTTTGTATGTGGCTAAAGGTCTTAGTAAATCAGACTCCAATGAGGTACATATCCACACTCAGTCAGTACACACCGTCACTGACACCCAATAACATCAACGTCACCAATTCAGCAGTTACCGAAACACATAAAAATATCCAGCATGAGAGATTTCATACACATAAGCTTTTAAAATCTTGAGTAAAGCATCCGTGGAGTTTGTTACAGTTACAGTTTCTTTCATGTGTGGCATTCTGTGCTGCAGGAACACATTCATACTGACACAGAGAGGGACTGAGACAACGTACACAAATGAATTATGATGACATCACGGGGGAAACAGGTTACACGTCCAATGCAAAATCACTGACATTCTGCAGTCTAGGAGGGAAATAAGTAATAAGCAATACAGCTACACTAGTCTTTCTTTAATAACCTTGTATTCTTGTTTCTTGTCGCATCCCCAATCTGGAATGCCTAATCACATTTATAAGCCCATCGCATGGCTGAAGCATCCCCCACGGGTTCAAGGGTCCACGCAAGCATGCGTGACCTCCAAAGCACTTCCAGCTGTTTCTTCTGTTCACTCCGCACATCAGCTCAGCTGCACAGCCATTGTGCTGTAGAGGACTGCGTGTACATGTAATGTGTGCATCACTGAACTAGATACTGCAGCTAGACACACCACCCAAGAACACCATCTGCAGCGTGACCGGAAGGACAGCATTGACTAATCTGTGGAGAGCAGAACGACACGGTTGTGTACCCTCATTTACTAAAGGTGCGTGATGTATAAGGGACAGGCAGGTGTCCTTGCGCGCAAACATGCGAAAGTGAGGATTCACCTTGAGTCTCTCCTGGAGTCAGCTCAATGAAACTGCGGCACTGTTCCCCTAAAATAAATTGAAAAATCAGTTTCCATGAGGTCAGTGGCTCGCACACAATAATTCACTTCTCGGTTGTCAAGTACATTTTTTCCTTGTCTGTCTTATTCTCGAGTGCCTGTCCCTTTATTGCCCAGGCTCATATTATTGATATTCATATTATTCGCATTCTTCATGAGCCAGGCTCTGATAGAATATGGCTCCACTCTCTATTTCTCTTTCTCACCCACTCTTTTACCCTCTCCTTTCTTACCATCAGTGTGTTTCTCGCAGGACTCCCAGAAGCCCGTGTGGAAGTATCTAAACATGAATTTGTCCTCTCCCGTCTCCCAGATATAGTGGACCGCGTTGGCCAGCTGCCTCTGCCGAATCTTGAGGAGCTCTTCCATTCTCTTTGGTGAAAGCGTTGAGATGGGTTCCAAGGACTCGTTTTTGGGATCACGCGTGGGCTTCTCTGAGAGCAGAAAGAGACGCAGTGGCAAAACCGGGTCACAAGCCTAAATATGATCTGCCTGAGAAGTAAGGATCAGTGCACACAGGGACACAAGCCAGCTCAAGCCAGCAACAGAATGTAATGGCAATGTGTTTAGACTATAAAAAACCAATAGCAATTTGAAAATTTTGACACACGATAAATGTAGTTTAAATGTACAATAACCTGACCGTATATGATAGTAGGGTTCATTTTCCAAAAATAACTGGATGGAAAATAAATGAATCACTGTGTAAATGAACCAATATGATATGAAGACTTAAACAAAAACTTGAAAATGACATTTCAGTCTTTACTTTCCACATAGTGTTAATTTGTTATTGAAAATAAATGTCAAGACATAATAGCTGTTGTTATGTATGCTTGCATAACAATGTCAGCCAGGAACTATTTGATTTATAAGACTTCCTGACATAACTCTAAACAAGGTGAATTGATTAATAACGTTATATGAACTACAGTCTTTAAGTCCTTTGTGTTTAATCAGTGACTGTGATTTTCTGGCTCTGATCTCCTTAAGGTTTTTAGAGAATAATGGACTGAGAACACAGTAAGATGTTGACTTAGTCCGTGAGGAATCAGTGATACAGCATATAATCTCTTCCACAAAACAATATGTGGGATTAAAATGGATCAGTTGCCCGGTGCATTCACTAAGTAAGTAAATAGAGCAGACAGTGTACAACCTATGACATTTCTCAGTTAGAGGGGCAATACTCCTCTGTTAAATGTGCTCTGCTGTTGTACATAAAGAGCTGAACCTCTTTAAAAGATTTCCCTACTGCTTGAAATACTACAAAAAAGGGAGCCAATCTGAGTTGATTTGATCTCTAGAGTTAACAGTAGTCACTGCCTTCTGATCTTGCTATGGACACCCAGCTATGATTAACATTGTTCAGCTGCTGTAAGGAGATCCTGTGACAGAATGTTGAGTTTTGGTCCAACATTATGGAGGCTCAGAAATTACTATATGTTGACTATATTAAAAGCCGATTGGAGTATCTATGGTGTTTCAGAGTATCTACAGAGCATCTATGGTATAGTGGTCAGGGCAAACAAACTCACCAGTGGATTTGAATAACAGGTACAAATCCTATTTGTTCCTAACAAGTATACGCTAATGTGCTAGAGCCCAGGCAGTACTTTGTGAATGTTGGCTCAGTTTAAGGAAACCAAGTTTAAACAATAACAAACGCAGTCACACCAATACCAGCACCAGCAGCCAGAACAGAAGATGAGCCTTTTCTAAAAATAATAATTTAGCCACTTCGGCAAAACGACCCAATTCCAATCAACAGGTAATCACCATTGGTCATACAAATCACGACGAAACACATTGAAAATTTTTGGGTCCACATGAAAGCCGCCTGCTAAAACGGGCAAGCTGACATGAGCTCCCGGCACAGGCCCCTTACCGGTGGTGTACGGTTCGCTGTTGTTGGCCCCGCAGTTCTTCATCTTGACGGGGGAGAGGCACAGAGGCTTGACCACCTTGTGCGTCCCCTCGCACCAGTAGGAGGTGCAGAAGGCCAGGACAGAGAGAGCCAGCGCCATCGAGGTCAGAGACAGGGAGAGGAAAGAGCGGGAACGCCGAGACATGTGATCCAGCATGACGGAGGGACAACACAGCGACGGAGATACCACAGAAGAGAAGGAGACAATGCTGTGGAAGAGACAATACTAAGGGGGGAAAGAGAAAAGGAGACTGGCTGAGAGAGAGAGAGAGAGAGAGAGAGAGAGTGGATGATCAAAGCAGATGAAAGATGTGGGAGAAAGAGGGTGGTGGGAGTAGAAGAATAAAGTCAATAATCAAGGAGCCAGGGGCAGATGGAAAGGGAAACGATAAAGAGACGGATTTAATACAAGAAAAGGACAGATGGGGAGAAAGTTTTGAGGAGTGTGGTAATACGGTTGCCTGTCTGTTGACTTACTCTTCTAATATGGCTGCATAGTTCCTGATATTGAGAGTGAGCCTTGTAGAGTGTGCCGGCACAGAGATCAAACAGCATCTTTATAAAATAATCAGCCTTGGACAAAAGGAATCAATAACATACGGCAGATTGTAGCACGCACAAAAAAAACTTCTTGAATGAAACCTTTGAAACTTTTCTCATCTATCCTGTTTTATTCCTCTTCCACTCAAGAATTTCTTTCTTTCCTCAGTCCTGACAGAGAAAAATAGAAAAAAAATCATGTGATGTATTTTTTTCTTGATGGAATTATAAGTAAATCTCTCAGTCTCTCACTTTACTTAATCTCTTTTCTTAATCACTTTTCTTAATCTCCATTAATCTGTTTTCATTCTGTACAATTCCATTTTATTTGTATGGTGTGTTTTACAGAGACATTGTCACAAATATGTGTACAGTGGAATTACAAAAGAAAATTGGGCAAGAAGAAACCAGGCCCAGGAAAAGAGGCAGTGGAAAAAATATCACCTACACTAGTATTTCACATTTTAATGACAAACTCAATCATACTTTCACAGTCTTGATTCTCAAATTCACCAATTCATTTTAATAAGCCAGTCCTTTGTTTGAAGCCACTATTATCTGTGCTTGCTATTTATTCCAATGTACAAATTCACCACAATGCACATCATTTATTCATTCATGGACTTCCTATGTGGTGAAGGAGAACAGGGATTTAATTTTGTGTGTAGCTCCATTTGCTTTTCAATGCATGCCTTACGTTTTGCATGCCACAGCCAAATTAAGAGAGACTTGCATACAGGATGCCATATTAAAGATTTTGCTGGTAAATTCCTGTAAACACATTTACCACAGCTGATATAAACCTGTCCTAGTATATTACTCACAATTTGTTCTCATATCCCTCTCATTCTTTGTTCCAGGTGTTTTTTTGCACTGCTCCGGTCATATTTCTGGATTTCCTGGAACCTTTCACCCGACATGTTATGTTGCATTATGAAAGACAATTCTTTCTTCCCCATTCCTCTTATTCTCATATTACATTTCTCATATCCATATCATATATGTATTCCTATCTTTTTTTAGGTATCATTTAATCGCAGAGTTTGTGAGTCCCGTCTCCCTCTGAATCAGGACTTATGTCCGGCAATGTCCAAGTCAGTCACATACCTGGAGCTGATCCCGCTCAACTCAGTGTCAACATTTAGTTTACGAACATCTTGTATAGTACACTCCTGAGTGAAAGTGAAATTCTCCTCTCACGCTGTTAACAAAACGACTAAATCACAACAAGCAGACCTTGTTAAACCAATTTATTTACAATGGGATATGTACAGAAAATAGAAACAAGAGCTGTTAATGGTAACACTAGCATTCGTAATAACAACAATTGTAAAAACAACCTAGTGGGTGAGGCCAACATGTCTGTAGGATGTGCAGTGTCAGTTTGTGGGAGGGGGCAAAAAAGCAAAAAAAAAAAGAAAAAAGAAGAGGATCCATCTCAGAATCTCAGCCCCAGGCTTGAGATTTACAATAATGAAGAACCAGCTTCCCGTCACTGCCAAAACACTGCAAAGAGAGGGGGTGTCATTTCTGTTCATACAGCGCACACCACAATAATAGCATCGGTCAAGGGATAGAGACAGGGATAGGGAGAGAATAAAGCAATACATTTTCAACCCCCTTGTGGACAAATCCTACAATTGCTGTTGACTTCATACATTCTTTAAGGGGCAGGCAACCTAATATCATTATGCGATATGCCATCCTTGACCTCAAAAATAGTTTACATACATAATGTGGCATTAAGAGACTAAATCATCCCTTATAATAAATTTTTTCATATATAACATTTATTAAAACAGTTAAAAGGGCTTCACAAAAAGTTTAAACATCATCCCTTAATAGACAATAAAAATGTCTCAATAAAAATAATTAATTTATAATAATTAATTACCTGAGCGGTAATAGCTCCTCAATCAACTTTAATAAAACTCATACCAGATCAATCATGATTTACTATATACACTACACTTCCAAAAGTATGTGGACACCTGAAGATCACACCCATATGTACTTGTTGAACATCTCATTCCACAACCATGGGCATTAATATGGAGTTGGACCCCCCTTTGCTGCTGTACCGCTACTCCACTCTTATGGGAAGGCTTTCCAGTAGATTTTCAAACAGGGCTGCGATCCAGACACAAGAGCATTAGTGAGGTTGGGCACTGATGTTGGGCGTAAAGCCTGGCCCACAGTCGGCATTCCAATTAATTCCAAAGGTCTTTGATGGGGTAGAGTTCAGGGCTCTCTGCAGGCCAGGCAATTCTTCCCCACCAAACTCAGTAAACCATTTTAAGGGACCAATCTATATGGACCTTGCTTTGGGCACGGGAGCACTGCCATGCTGAAACAGGAAAGAGCATTCCCATAAAGTTTGAAGCACACAACTCTCTAGAATGTCATTGTATGCTGCAGCATTAAGATTTCCGTTCAACTGGAACTAAGGCCCCCCCCCCCCCCAAACCATGAAAAACAGCCCCAGACCATTATTCCTCCTCCACCAAACTTTAGTTGACACTATGCATTCTGCCCCAGATTCGTCCGTCAGACTTCCAGATAGTGAAGCGTGATTGATCACTCCAGGGAACTCGTTTTGACTGCTCCGGAGTCCAATGGTGGTGTGCTTTACACCACTCCAGCCAACACTTGGCAATGCACATGGTGAACTTAGGCTTGTGTACGGCTGCTCGGCCATGGAAACACGTTTCAAGAAGCTCTCGATGAACAGTTCTTGTGCTCATGTTGTTTCCAGAGGTAGTTCAGAATGCTGCTGTGAGTGTTGCAACTGAGGACAGATGATTTTTTACAAGCTATACACTTCAGCACCCAGTGGTCTCGATCTGTGAGCTTGTGTGGCCTACCGCTTCATGGCTGAGCTGTTGTAACTCCTATAGGTTTCCACTTCATAATAACAGCACTTTCAGTTGACTGCGACAGATCTAGCAGGGCAGATATTTGACAAACTGACTTGTTGGAAAGGTGGCATTCTATGACAGTGCCACGAAAGTCACTGGGCTCTTCAGTACACCCCATTCTACTGCCAATGTTTGTCAATGGAGTTTACATGGCTGTATGCTTGATATTATGCACCTGTTAGCAATGGGTGTGACTGAAATAGCCAAAACCACTCATTAGAAAAGGTGTCCACACACTTTTGGAAATGCTGTGTACATTCTGAATATATACTCACTTCAAATAACACACCCACGTCCTGGTCAGGCGATGGGGCAAAAGACTGATTGACATAAATGAACTGAGGGAGAGAAAAAGCAGAGGAGTAGAAGAAATGGTAAATACAGAAATATGAATGGAGTACACAGATACCAAACAGGGCTGTTAAATATGTTTTAAAAACACTGCAAGAGAGCAACTTGTAAAACGACTGTTTAACAGACAATGTCTGTTTGTATATTCAGCAGCACACTGTGAAGCCGCGTATTAAATACACCTACAAACACACATATAGCAAAGTTAGCACTTGCTATGTGACACGTCGCTGACTCACCAGTTGTTCACTGGGCTCCATCTTGAGGAAGCGCGAGATGAAGGAAGAAAGCGACTGCACAGTTCTTCCCCGTTCCACCGCCCATTTCTTTGTCTTCATGATAGGAGTGTCCCCTACCGCTTTCAGCAGAACGTCAACTGTGAGACAGATATTGAGCTGGTCAGGTAGTAAGACAGCAGGCCTACACAGTATGCCTACACAGTGACTGGACCCTGCTGTTAAATTCACATGAATGACAAGATGTGAAAGAAACTACTGAATATACTGCATCTACTAGGCTACATAATGTAGATTCAGTCACATAAGATTAGATAAACAATATTGACCACTTGTTAGATAAATTATTAATTGGCTCAATTACATGAGAAAATATATTTACACAGAGTTGCAGAAATACCCATGGCATTTACACACAATTAAGATGCAAGGAATTCACACAAACAATTTGTAAAAATGTGCATTTGATGTGTAATTCATACAAATCAAAATGCAAGTGCATAATCATTAATTACTTGTGGCAGCAACACAAGTTTACCGCAACCACGAAATCAACATAGAACACATATGTCCTCAGTACAATAGAATAGCTAACACAGTAACTATACAAGTAATTAATGTAAAGTATATATTTGTTTCATATATCTGTGTCCTGAGTAGAGCTTGTGGCTACATATTCTGAATTCGGTGTGGTAGCTACATAGCCTACTCCCAGGATGTATACAAAAGCTCCATTGTTAGGCACAATAATCGCATTCGTTTAACCAGGGTGTAAAAGATTTACGCTAGCTAACGTTAATTTATCTGAAGTTGGCTTCCTATCGTTAGCTACCAAGACTGACTACATAATGTGTGGCTAAGTTGGTCCTAAAGGTAGGGCAGCGTCAGCCTTGCGGTTGACAGCTACTATTCATTTTTTGATGCTAACAGTCAAACTGAGCTATTTTCTGTTACAACAGAGGTTGATATGTAGCGGTATCAAAAGTGTCATAATTAGTTAACATCAGCTAGCTAGCAAAATAGCAGCATGTACGGAGGAATTGTTCCAAATCAGTCACCGATTGGTTAATCCCTCAAGAGGTATTCTCTCCAATGGCTAGAGAACCGTCAGTCATATCCTTGTGTCATATTTACGGAAGTATGTTACATTGGTAATTAGCTAGAAATATATTGCAGCTTTCACCTTAGATCGCGTTAAACAGAGCTAACAGGCTAACTTGGTTTATAAACATATAACATGTTTTGTAATATTTTACTTTTTTTCTTCTCTTCATTTGTCCCAGAGTTTTCGGCAAGAGGTGACGCGGTCGTAGGCTCATCTTTTGTAGTTTCGGTGGGAGACTCTGCATTTTCAGACATGTTAAATATAATGGCAAAGTCTGTTCTGTCTTGCGTTGCGCCAGGGATGACGCTACAATATGTCTGAACAACTGAACAGTTCATTGGTCTGAACCCATCTGACCAAATATCGCAACATGCTGTTGGTTACAGTACATGTCACTTTGGAAATCATAATAATTCAATTGGTTCTCTGCAGAGCCGTTGAGAGCGAGCTATCTGTGCAAGAGTAAGAGTACCATTGGTTGCTCCGATCCTGAGTCATAGGTTTTGTTTACATCGATTGGTTGGTGAGGAGGAAGTCCCTGAACTTAAAGACTGTTGTTGTTCTGTGGCTAGTTAAGTATATATTCTTAAAATATTAATATATTACGAGTAATTATTAAAACGGGCATGCTAATAATTTCTAGATTGCAAGGTTATTGTGGTCAATCACCCACACGAATATATTTTCAATCCTTGATTTTTTCCAGTGATTGGTGTTTATAGTGCAAAGCACGAGGGGGGTGGAAAAAATGTCCCTTTCCATTGGTTAGAACTATGAATAAAAATTTTCTCGTTAAACCAGTAGTGACCACTGAACTGTTCATTGGTAGTGACGAAGCGACGAAAGTGAAATCAGTGAGTAAACTGTTAGTTTGAAGTTCCTCTTTCGTCTATTCATTATTTCAATGCAGAATTACCCATATCATGCCAAACAACTTTGCTGCTTTTGCATACATAACATTTGAGGTCATTTAAAGCACCCTTAACGTTAGCTAACTGAGTTAACTATTTACCTGTCGTCCAGACGTTGATGTTCGTTCCCTTTCGAGTTCGCACGACATAGAACTAGCGCAGCAAGTTACAGCATCAAAACAAAAGGCTCTGGTGTTGCCTGTTACTCGTACTGTTACCAACAATAACAATGGTAACAATTATTATTGTTGTTGTTTTTGTTATTATTATCATGACATTATTATTATTAGTAGCAGTAGCACTATCATTTTCATTATAACGTTATAGTTATCGTTGTCATAATCAGAAGCTAAACGTTTCATAGTTATCGTTGTCATAATGATTTGCCTTTATCTAGCGTAGTTAAGGAGAAGACGTTCATGTTCATGTTTTTTTTTATTATTATGTTTGATCACCTGCTGCAATACCTCTTGCAGTATTGTATTCTGTATGGAAATGAGCAGAACATCAATAATACTGACAAATACAGGGGTCGTTGTATTTAATTTAGTAGGCGTTGAATGAATTGCTGTCACTTTTTCTCACAGTGGCGTCCATTGGCAGACTCTTGGTAAAGGACTCTGTATTGCTGCTATGTGACATGCAAGAGAAGTTCCGGCCCAATATCGTCCATTTCACCAACATTCTGAGCAATGCGGCCAGAGTGCTCCAGGTACAGGCATTCTCAATGCATAGAGACCTCCCGTCCAGCTTGTTAGATGTGGTGTCTGCCCTTATAGACACATCATGTTTCTTGGCCTTGGTTTTACTGTACTTCCGCATGTTCACTTCTGTCACTCTGTGCTACATCCTCGTTCATAGGCCTGTCGAATTCTGGGAATTCCTCCGATCCTGACAGAGCAGTACCCTAGGGGTCTGGGCCCCACTGTGCCTGAGCTTGGGGCCTCCGACCTGAAGCCTCACGAAAAAACCCAGTTCTCCATGCTGACCGAGGGGGTGGAGAAGGAGCTAAAGGCCCTTGGAGGGCCAAAGAAGGCTATTTTGTGTGGAATTGAGGCTCAGGCATGCATTGCGGTAAGAGAACAAGACAAGTTTCCTGCAGATCAAAGCTGGAATTAAAATGTCTCCAAATATTGCTTTAGCAGCTGTTATTGATTTCCAGATCATAGTGATATTCTCTCACTATATATATATATATCTCTGCTTTGCCAGTGCACAACCTATGACCTCCTGGAGAGAGGCATGGAGGTTCACGTTGTAGCTGATGCTGTCTCCTCTAGAAGGTACTTTGTTATTGGGAAATAAAAGCAGAACTATTTTAGTGTCTCCTCTCAGTCGGTATATGTGCTCATGCCATATTAAATGTGTCTCTCTCGCCCCACCTCCCAGTCAGACAGACCGGTTATTTGCCCTGTCCCGTTTGAGGCAGAGTGGGGCCTACCTCACCACAACAGAAGCAGTTCTGCTGCAGCTGGTGCAGGATGCCAAGCACCCCAATTTCAAGGAGGTAAACATACTGTTGGGAGCCAGTGTTTCTGAAAAGCACCCTGGAGAAAGGTGACCATTCCAGGATACTGTCAGGCTAATCCGTGCTTCCAACTTTTCATGAACAATACAACATGTCATGATGCAGACCACTAACAAGACCAGCAGAACCAGCTTTATACTCCCAGAGTTGTCAGCTGTTCTGCTAGTATTTACTGCTTTGGAAATAAAATCTTTTGTAGGTCACTGTCCTCCCACGTATTCAGTGTCTCCCAGTGTTTCCTGTTTTGTTTGCAGATCCAGAAGTTGCTGGCTCACCCTTCCCCAGACACTGGACTTCTGTCTTTCTTCAGCTCTCTATAGAGTGAAAAAGGAAGGGATTTACTGTGATTTAGACATACTAGCAAATCAAAATATTTTTATGTATGTCAGTGGACAGACATGGAAAGGCTGCTAAGAAAGATATGGCAATGAATAAATAAAACCAGTGATAATTCAACAGTGTCTCCGCCAATTCCTGTTTGATGAAGGAAAGGGGTGTGTGTGCACGCATGCTTGCCTGTGTGCACGCATGCTTGCCTGCCTGCGTGTGTTGCAGGGTGGGGGGAGGGGTGGTGAGGGGCAGAGATTGTTCATAAACTAATGAAATATGATAAACAGTCCATATCTTAATGTTAACATTACTGGTAATATTATACATGTTTTTAATGTAAACTGAAAAATAATATGACAGCACATACGGTGTGACTACTGAAAGGAATTTACCACGAGAGTGTGACTGACTCTCGCAGTTCTGTACTGCTGTAATTCAATACTGTACTCAAAGAAGGAGGAGGGGTGCTGCTGCTTGGCAGAGAAGGGCGGGGAGGGAGGGAGGGAGTGAATGATGTAAGGGTAGAGGAGGAGTATGTGACGTCAGGGAGAGAAACAGAGGGAGGGGGAAAAGAGAGGAAGCAATTTTTTGCGAGAGGTTTTTCATAAGAAAACAAACTTGGAGAAAAGATATAACGAAAGTAAAGTTCGGGAAAGAGAGAATCACACTGATGAAGATAAATGCCTAGAATGAGAAGGAGCTAGGCAAGAGAGGAAAGAACGAGAGAAAACTAACTTCACATACTCAGTACACTGTAGTGGATGAAAGTATTAAAAATTAATACTGCTTCAGGCCTGGGGCCTATCAAAAAGAAAAAGGTAGGTGCTGTATTTATTGTTAAGACTACACCAATTTCAAGAGTAAATACAAGTTCATTAGCATTTTATTTACTGGACGGTGGTGTATATGGTTACCTCCTGCTCGATATGCCATGAATCATGCTACTGTAGTTCAGTCTGTTTATTTATATGTAATATGTTAAGCTATATAACTGACCTCTATTTCAAAAGTATTGTTATATACACTGCAATCTTGAATGCAACAAGGCTTGTATGAATGAATGCTGAGGGATCTGCTTGAATGAATTTTCCTCCTCCCTAGTCCCTTAAAAGACCATGACCTCAAACCTGGATTCCAGTTTGACTAGTATTGACTGGCTCCCGCAACTGGGAATCAGTGGCCTGCGATCCGGGAGAGAGAGACGAGAGAAAGAAGGGAAGAGAGAGCAAGGAAGGGAGAGAGAAGTCCCCCCGTCCATCCTTCCACCTTCTTTCCCTCCATCCAAAGGGAAGCCCCCCCACAGCTACGCTACCCTCATTGCCATGGCAATAGAAGCAGCTCCAGAGAGGAAGCTGAGTCTAAATGACATTTACACCTGGATCAGCGAACATTTTCCCTACTATAACAGGGTGGGGAGGGGCTGGAAGGTGAGCCAAGTTGGAAAAAGCAGCCGTGCTTTTCAGTGAATTATGGTGCTTATTGAATCCATTTTCCAATGGCCATCCTCTGTTTAGTTAAAATGACATGAGTAATGAGTATATTCATATATTTCATAATTATTATTATTATTATTATTATTGTTATTATTATTATTATTATTAACTGTTGTTGTTCTCTGTGCAGAACTCTATTCGTCACAATCTCTCTCTTAATAAATGCTTCCGTAAAGTTCCAAGGCCTCCAGGTGACCCAGGAAAGGTGAAATAATGTTTTTTTTTACATTACTTGGACCTGACAGTATGTGATATTCAGGGGAGGGAAAATCAGAGAGGAAAGTTTGTATGCGTAAAAATAAAAATAAAAAACACTGATAATGTTTGTGGTGAGTAATAAACCATCGATTCAGGGAGCAGGATTTGTGTTGTGCTGAATCAATTTCCTTTTTGCCTTAGCCAGTTATACCATGAATTTCTGTAAATACTATACCTAGTGGACAAAAATTGACAGTAGGGGAGTCATAATATCTGCATAAAATCTGCAGTGCATAAAACATTGTAAATGGTCCATTAATGCATAGGCTGCAGCATACCTACTCTAGTCTGGACCAGGGGGGTTGCAGTACGAAAGGTTTTCAGCTTCTTTTAATGCTCAAGATATTCTGGCACTGGTGAGGATGGCTAAATTATGTACAAGTTCCCCACTGTAATGAAAGCTCTTAGCCTCTACAGACCTCTAAGACCAGTATAAAGAGCCAATATATAAAGGTCTGAAATATTTTCCCTCTCTCAGTTCCCCTCTGTGGACGTATAATGTTAAACCTATACAGTGCAGATTTAAATTTAAGGGTTTCTAGAAAACAAATTCTTTACTATGACTGACTGAAAGTGCCATAGTAATTTAGGTTGCGAAAACATCTCCCTCTGCTGTGCCTCCAGGGTTCCTATTGGACAATGGACAAACAACCCGAGCATATCATGCCGTTACAGTTAAGAGGAACCAAACGTCCTCATCCAGAAGAGGAAGGGGAGGTTCTCCATTTATTCATCTCACTCGCTGTCATTTTATGGCCTTTGTTGAGCAGATGTGTGTCCATCTTGTATTAATGCATGTCCCCTTACCTCAGACTCCACTCCCTTCCCTTACGGATGTTGCAGAACTACAGAGGCCAGGATGCTTTAAAATAATCCTTAAAACCATTATCTGTCATTAACTTCGCATGAAAAAAAAACATTTGTGCATTTGTGATTTCCCCTGCCATGGTCCAGCAAAGCCTGTAGTCACAAATTGAAATGTGTCATTCATTTCATTTTTTTTTCAGAGTGAATTCAGTCTGATTTGCACCAAGTAATATGTAATATGCAAATCCAGGTAGTCTAAGCATACGGATACACTGAAAAGAGGAAGCCCTGCAACAGAGTCAGTCACTCTGAGCTCCCTTACAATAACGGAATATACTCCAATATATGAATTAATATATTATCAGGATCAGAAAAAATATTACAACCCTTCTGAATATATGGGCAATTATAAAAATTATTTCTACTTTCAGATATTTAAATATATTATTTAAAAATACATTTCTGTGGAACATACATTGTTTTGTATATTCATCATTTTATATAAAAACATTTAAATATAAACATACATATTCCAGGTTTCCAAACCATCTGTTCTACAGGAAGAGAAAGTGAAGTCCACAATAGAGACCATTCCAACAGCAGTGCCTCACAGAGACTCCTTGGGCTCCCCTGTCTGTAAGGTATAGTCATTACTACAGTCCTGGCTTTAAGCACAGTTTGTCCAATCAGTCATTCGCTCTTGACACCGACTTTCTGCACGTGTCACGTTTCCCCGCTGAAGAATCGGTTTGGATGCGTTCTAAGTATTTGTGAGGTAAAAGGTGCCTGTTGTTTGTCTTCATAATGCCCCCCCCCCCCTCCCAGCAAGCTCCTCCTGCTCTCCCTCCACCAGTGCCCCCTGTCTCCCTCCCCACACACACCTCCACGGAGCCATCCTCTCAGTTCTCCTTCGCTGACCTCAACCTCCCAGACCTCTACGCCTCCTTCCAGTCCCTGTGTAGGACAGTGAGAGAGCGTGTCTCCTCCCAGTGTAAGCAGGAAGCCAAGAGGCTTCATACTGTTCCTTCGACATTTACTTCCCTTTAGTGGTTTACTTCCCTTTAGCTGGTCACATGACAGCTTTACAGTACGCGCGCCATTTCACTGTCCCCTCTCCTCCACTCTTTCTTCATGCCAGCTGATATCGCTCCCTTTACTGGGATGCCCAGCGACAGTGCCCCCCTCCACACACCAACCCTACCCCCGCTGACACCCAACCAGTGCCCACCTGAATCGGACAGGTCCGCACCCAGCAACAGTAAGTACACGTACCACCTGTTTCCCAGTTCATGACTGTCGCCCTGCTGGAATGTACAGTTTGAGCTACATGAACTCTCTTTCTCTCCCAGTGTTACCAGCAGACTGGTTCAGTACCGCAGACTCTCTGAAGGAGAGTTTCCGAGTCGCCAGCAGCCTAGACTGGGCTAATATCGACCTTTCGAATCACCCAGGTTAGTAATGCACTGGGAAAGTGAAGTAAAATTGTAAACTTATATCAGAGATAAGCATGAGAAGCTATACATTTGCCACCTTCTGAATATATATTTGAGTGGAGGAATTACATTACATTCTCCTGGTACGTCCCTTTTAGACCTGCTGGAGAGCATGCGCCAGGCGGAGCTCTGTGATTGGGCCCTGGATCCTACGCTCTTCACCTCACTGTGTGATTCGCTGAACCGTTTCTTCACAAAGAATGGGCTCATAGGCTCCGCCCCCAGCCATAACCCGTCTCTGCCTCCGTATGTAGCTAACCCTCCTTCGACCCCTCCCTCTCTAGCCAGCCTGACTCACCCCTCTCCCCTTACTTTTCCTCCCCCCCTGCCTCCTGCCACCAGCAACCCTCTTCTCCAGCCACCAAGAAGGGCACAGCCACTGCAGAGGTTGCCTACAACACAGTCATCCCACATTTCACCTCTGCCAACCAACTGTAAGAAAATACGCTTATACTTGAACGGGTCTGGCAATTATTGATAAGGTCTATTGTAACAATATACAATCTTCATGTAGTTTTGTACGGTTTAGTTAGTCCATTTGTCAAAATTGCCCAGTGAAGAATACTCACTATTTCTGTCCTATTTCCTGTTCCGTCTTTCAGCGGCCGTCCAGCCCCAGCCTCTCACCCCCACCAGCCGACCCCCAATAAAGCACCTCCATAGCAACAGCGAGGAGATCCAGGATGACTTTGATTGGGATTCGTTAATTGTCTGAGAAATAAGAGACTGGATTTGTGCAGTGTGTTCACATTTTAAGAATGGATTAAACACTATAGTCAAGTTACACTGATACGGCGAGCGACACACAATATATGCATTAACTGCACTAAGAAAGATGTGCCATTTTGTATTAAAAGGCTGAAATTTCTCCTCAGTTCACAAAACCTTTGGCAGGGTTGAAACATCTTACTTGCGTAACACATGGTTATACATTATTACACAAGCTTATGGAAATACATACTACTACATATTACACTTTTCTGTTAGAATATTTTATCTATCCTGTCCATTCTTTCATATTTTAATAAACAGGATCAATGCTTGAAATATTTCGAGTCCCTGTATTTACTTACTGATCTGGTGTACAGTGTTAATGTGGGTGACTGCACATACTGAAAGCAGTATGTTAAATAAATGAAACGACAAGTAGCTTCTACAGTACACAGCCATTTTTTTTTTTTGGTTGCTTATTTGAGTAATAAAGGCCAGATTTACACTTGCCGCAGGACTGACAGCAACTGCTTTTGCAAGGAGGGAAAATAAAATGTTCATCAAAAGACAATTAAAAAGAAAAAAATATACAGATTACACAGTTGACCGTTGCGTTTTAAGGCCCGCGTAACGTTGCAGATAGAGAACGGGTCCCTAACTCTGGCCCTGGAGAGCGAAAGGGGTCGTCTGGTTTCTGTCGACTCTGCGTTTAACCGCTCAGTTAAAGTAGGTGAACACGCGTTTAACTCACCTCACTTGGTTTCTGGGGTCTGAACTGATTGGCAATTGGAACGCAAAGACAAAAACCAGCGGCGACACTCGAGGACCAGGTTTTGAAGTCCCTGTGCAAAGCTGCCACTGGCAGAACAGTGCACAGGTATCTGCAAACAGGTTTATGTAGCATCATACGGCAACACTATACAACACTTTGTGTACTGCATGGGAGAAACCAAACATTTCCCTAAAAGAAGGGCATCACATCAACCTGTGCTTGAATTCCAGACAGTGATGTCCTTTGCGCTTGCATTATTGTCAATCAGAACCATTAACCATGGGTTTGGGCTGTACATGCATTACTCCACTGTACAAAGCATTGTGATACGAGGCATTTCTCAAAAAACAAACAGCCATGACACTTTTCATTCAATCTACCCACCACTCGACACACCTCATTCAGTAGCATAATCCCTCTGCTTCTCAATGGCACCTGCTGTACTGTCACATAGGGGCGGAATCTATTCTCAAACATTTTTATTAACCCTACAAGCTTAATTCAGGATTACTGCTACAAAACCAGGCAAACCATAATCCCTCATCTATGGACCAGTCACTGTTAAGATCAGAACAGGGGGAAAATGCCTGATATTTTCCCATGACATAAGAAAAAATTAGGTTTTGGCATTATTTGGCACTGGCAATATGGATGAAATGTTTAACCCACCATTCTCATTTATTATGCTCCCCAAGCAGATTATTTTCCATTTGCTATATTAAAAAAAAACGTAGGCCTCCCATATTCATTTAGCAGGCTACCGTAGTATTTAGTGAACATTTAAGGGCAGGATAAGCACAATAGGCAAATTTTATTAAACTGTAAAATACTGACTGTTACATTTAAAATGTGCAAGCTGGCATGTTGTGATGCAAAGATGAGAGGCAGGTAGCCATGTGCACGGCACTGAAGATCCATTCTGAACAGTTTTATAAATTTTTTACAAAATGCGTACAAGACAGACAATTCATCTGGCGTCACCACCGGTGGTTTGGACAGTACATGAGACCGTGGCTTCTTCACATCCACACTCCCATTGGCCGTTAACTGAACTCGAGTGCAAAAGACAATTTGGGCTCTGAGGGGGAATTTGACTTGCAAAGCAAAAACAGGCACGGAAATAATTAAACAATAGCACAGAGGCGGTTTAGAGAAACAGGTCGGTAAAAACTAGCCAGCACAGAGAAATGCATGAAAAGAAGCAGAAGTGATACAGGGGTGGTCAAACAGACTGGAGAAAAAGGTGAATACAATTCTTACATTCAATAAACACAAAAGATGAATTTCATACCCTTTGTGGATTTTCTTTATTTCTTAAATTTCTTTTCATTTTTTTTTCCCCATTTATTTTTCAAATGTGTATGTTCACAGTTAACACCACACAAATTTGACCTGACCCGATAAGAGAAATAGCTTCATTCTTAATATAAAATAACAATAATTCATCAAAACTATAATTAAAAATAACAGCATGAATCATGTGTTCCAGTCCTCAAATTGAATTTTTTTTCTTTTTTTAAAATTCATTTGAAATGTTTTTTATTTTATTTTAAAGCATCGGTTTCTGTGTCCCTAGTTCTCCCCTCGGTCCTTACACTTGCTGTCTGAAACACAGAACAATGATAACTAGACAAGACACAAAGAGAGAAACAGGTCGAAGATATACAAAAGTGAGAAACTAATGCTCTTGATTTTAAAAAATGAAATAGAACTGGCTGAAACAAAGACCCTTTTAATACCTCATTGTAATCCCAAAATAAACAAGCATTTGAAATGTCCAAAACAAAATAAATTTTTTTAAACAGAAATAATACATTTTATCTTTTCTTCCCACTCGCTCATGATGCAGTAAGAGTAAGGAAGAATGGAAATGGACTCTGGAAAAAGAGAACACTCACGCACTCACGCTCACAGTCATACAAAATCAATCTCCACTTTTCCCTTCAATTCATTTGTTAGAATGATTTTTTTTTTGTTTTGTTTTTAAATCTTCAAAGAAATAAAGGCAATTCAGCATATCATTTCATTACAGGATTAAGTAGGATTTTTTTTTTCTTGTTTGTTCCCAGGAGTCAAAAATTACAATAAAAAATAAATTACATTAAATTAAATTAAAAAGAAAACACCTATTGAATGATTCGACTAGATCATGCCAGAAGTGTTGGTGGGTTTTTCAGCCTGACTCAGTCATAGTCTCCACGGGCTCCTTACAAACCGCCCTTTTCCTCATCGGTCCTACATTTTCTTCATCTGAAGGGAGAGTTTTAAGAGTTTTCATAAAATCAGTTTGTTAGTGGCTAAGCTAAACTCCTGCAGCCTCCCCTTGTCTTTCAGTGCAGTAATAGTATACTATGGTGACATTGCTGAGTGAATGCCATCTCTCCTTCTGTCTTTGCTTCTTTCAAAAAAGACTGGAAAAACATAATTATTTTTTTAAAAAGGCAAAACAAAAAAAAACAAAAAACAAATAAATAAACATTGCTATCACTCCCTCTATATCCCATTGTGGAAAAAACAAAAAAACAAACAAAAAAAATTGAATGCGTTTCCCAAAAAAATTTTTGATTTAGTTTTTCATTTTTTTAAATATAGTTGTTTACACACATTTTCTTTTCTGACACATAAATTGTTTGTTAATGGGGTGAGAAGAGTGAATTTTCTCAAAGAAGAAATGGATTAGTGCTTCCTCCTGTGGATGCCCCGCCTCCTACCCCTCCGCTGGCTCCCAACACACCGCTTCCTGTTCCCGCACCCAAAATCAGCTGGGGCTGCCCTGGCACCCCTGCGCCCATGAGAATGGTAGCTCCCGGCGGGGCCATGGGTGAGATTCCTCCATAGGGAATGCCCATGGGGCTGGATTGTACCATCCCAAGACCCATTTGAGGGGGTGTCATCTGAACTCCCATTCCAGGCATAGCCATACCAGGCTGGACCATTCCCAGAGTCGGGGGTGGCATCTGACCGTGGGGGGTCCCCAACATGGGGTTGGGTGGCACGGGACTGGTGCGGAGCTGGCTGAGGCCAAGCGAGGAGGTCTGAGGTGAAATGGAGGCCATGGGAGTTGATCCAAAAGGGTTTGAGGTTGGTGGAGGAGTAGGGGACACCCCCCGACTAGAGATTGAGCTGCCCGGGGTAACGGCCATGCCCGGGCCCGAAGAGGCACCTAGAGAGAGAGAGAGAACGTACGATTATAGAAACAAAAAAAGAAGGAGACAGGAAGTTTCATCACAGTCAAATGAAAGGTGATCATCACTGAACATAACAAGCAAAATGATCCATCGTGGACATGACGTCACAGCTGATGTGAAATCGCAGATTTACAATCGACTCTCAGCAAGGCTCCATTTGAGCTGAGCTGAAGGCTGTTCTCTGAGCGGCCCTTTCTCACCCTGTGTCTGCAGGAAGGGGTTGTGTGCGGAGGCTGTGGAAATGGAGGGCGGGGGAGGCTGTTTGGGCTTGGGTTTGGAGGACACCAGGGAGTCCAGGTCCACCAGAGCCGCATTCGGGCCCAGGAACGACTCCGGCGTTTTCCTAACGGGGAGGGAGGAGCCCAGGGCGGAGAGGTCAAAGGGCACGGGGGACCCTGTGCTGCCCCCGCCGTCCCCGAGCGCTCCTGTCGAACCTCTGAGTTCTGGATCTCCTGAAAATGAGCGGACCAGCGGCTAAGTGCACCACAAACACACGTACATGCAGACAGCAGGGACTTCAAAATGGCGTCGATTAACGTGGACACTTGGAAGAAGGACAGGGCACAGAGTGAGTTTACAGTACCTGTGCCGTTAGTCGTGTGTTTGGCGGGGCCTCCCCAGGGGTCAGAGGTCAAAGCGTCAACCGCCGGAGGCACTCCGTCCCCTGCCCAGGGGTCACCTGGCCCAGACGTAGCAGCGGGGGCCACTGAGGCCCCCCATGGATCTGAGCTAGGCGGAGTCACGGCTGAGAGAGCGGGAGAGAGAGGAGTCAGAGGCCGAGGGGAACGGCCTGAAGAGCAGGCATGAAGACTGCATTTACACTGTAACATTACACACACATACATTTAACGGCAAAACCGAGCCCAGGAAGAAAGGGTTCCTCTGCCTCAAGCTCCCATCTACTTTTCAAAAGGTGTGTACCGTGTGTTCCCACCGCAGGGAAAGGACCAAGAAACGGGCGCAGTTCCCCGTCTCGCTCACCGGCGGAGCCCCAGGGATCCGAGTTCACCCGGGCGGACTCTCCCCACGGGTCGGAAGGGGGCGCTACCGCGGTCCCCCCGCCACCCCAGGGGTCAGAACTAACCGGCGAGGTGGGGGAGGTCGCGCCCCAGGGGTCCGAGGGCCCCCAGGGCCCGGAGGCGGAGGCGGCGGCGGCGGCGGCGGCGGTACTTGTTGGCGGGGGGGAGGGGCCGGCAGAGGCAACTGCGGGAGGGGCGGCCGGGGCCCCCCAGGGGTCGACCGCGCTTAACTCCATCAGGGAGCTCTGGGAGAGTGAGAGAGAGAGAGTGAGCGAGCGAGGCGGCACGCGCGGACGCCGCGCTCGCTAGCCAAACCCACACCGGCGGACGCCGCGGCACAGTCAGAGAAAGGAGGAGACGGGTCGGCGTCTCAAAGAGAAGAGGGCGACGGACACAGACAGAGCAGGTAACACTGAGAGAGCGAGAGGGGAAAAGAGAGAGCGGTACTCTCCCAAGTACACACCTCCTCAGCTTTGGGCTTCTCCCTCTTGCTCTCCTCAATGGCCATCTGCAGTCTCAGGTCATCACCCCTGCGTAGACGCTCCTCCTGTCAATCACACCACGCACAGAGCCCACACCCTCGTCATCCAACATCAGGCCCCGCCCTTCGCGGCCCGTTCGCGCAAGCGCTAACTATCCCGCTGATCTCAGCCGAGGCGCCGAGCCTGCCTGCCTCGACAAGTCGCCAATAAGGAGATGGACTGGCCCGGCAACTCTCAGATTCCTCCTCATTGAGACCGTGCGCAGGCAGTTCGCATGTATTTCTATCCACCATTTCACCACAGCTGGTGGTGCACAGGCCAACCAATTGCATGCAATTTAAAGTGAGAAATTGTATTGTTATTATGATAAAGGCAATTATGTTAATTTAGTAGTGTATTTATAATTCTGCTTATACTCCAATTAACATTTTTTCAATTACATGGAATTATACCTTGTGACTTGACTTTTTTTTTTTTTGCTCATCATGTATTCACACTCACAGAGAAGTGTTTGGACAGCTTAAATAAAAGCATTTAAATCTTAAAAATCTGCAAGGCAAATGTTTCTTCATCCAGTTTAATGCGTGCAAGAAGTAGATGTGTGTATGTGTTTATTACATATGCATACACATGCACACATTTATTGATATTATAGTGGCTAAATGTCCAAACACATTCACCTGTGATTGCATGTTTACACACTGATGAATAATTCGGCTTCATTTCCTTGATTGTGACCAAGACATCAAGAGGCGGCGACGGAAAGGCTGATTTAAATCTCGGTGAAGCCTTTGACCCCTGACCTTTTGCAGCAGGTCCTTGCTGAGTGAGATAGCCCATCGGAGCTCAGCGTCCTCCAAGGGGGCGAAGCTAGACTGGGGTCAGGATCAACATGTGAGAGGGGGCCACTGCCATTTTCCCAGCATACCGTGGTCTTTCAACCTCTTTCAGACCAGGCGTTTCAAATGAACCTGAAAACCTACCAGTGACCCCTTACACCGGCGATGTTCCACAGACACGTCAAAAGATTCAGAGGCACACCGGCAGAGGGCCTTCCTCCAGCCCTTTAGGGGCCCTTGGATTAACGGGGGCCTTGTGTGCACCTCACTGGGCCCGACTCTCCTCAATCACATGCACTGAATAAGGCTGCTGCCCCACAAAGTCTCTACAGTCTCCACTGAAGTTTTCGACAAGTTCAAACAAATCCCTATGAATAATATCGCATTTTTGAATTCAGCCAATCAGCACGGTCGCGCCATCAAACACGCCATAAAAGGGCGCAGATCCAGCCGCGTGAAACCAGTTTGGAGTTTAGCCTAACCACTTCAGCGCCGAGCGGCGAGACAGAATTCCGCGGCGGTTTGGCCCCTCGGCCCCCGAGCTGGCTTTACCTGCTCGGCCTCCTCTTTACTCATGGCCAAAGCCAGCTGCAGCTGCAGGTCCTCCTCTCCCGAGCTCTGCGGCCACGCCTGCTCCGGGTCCGCCCCGCTGCCAGAGCCCTGAGTGTGGGGGCCCAGGCCCCCGCCACCCAGGCCTGGGGCTGAAGGAGCCGAGGAGGCTGGGGGAGGGAGCAATGAGCATTATTATTTTTACCATCATCATCATCGTTATTTAATATAGACAATAAAACCAACACCGTTCATCACATTAAAATGAACTTCAAATCTCAGCATGCCTGACTCCATCATTACCATAGACCAGAATTCTAGATCAAACAGCTATTCCTCCCTCCCTCACAATACATCAAAGCGTATGTGCAACAATTTTTTTTAAATGTCATGACCATTGGAAATGTGAAATTGCTGAAAAATGTTCGGTTTATGTCAGTGGTGTCAAACTCGTGCCATGGAGGGCCGTGTGTATGCAGGTTTTCATTCCAGCCTCAGATCTTGATTATATAATTAGTTAAATAATTTGCTGAATTAGGGATGCAGGTTTGTGCACAATGGTGACCCGACGTCTATGGTGACCCGCATTGTCTAAATAAAAAATTTTTTATATTCTGTGCTTCAATGCAGTTAAACGCATATGGCTGAATGAGTAATTGGACTCAATTAAGGCAGCATTAATTGGTTGGAATGAAAACCTGCATACACACGGCCCTCCATGGCACGAGTTTGACACCACTGGTTTATGTCAAAATTTCTTCCCGTAACATACATAAATGCATGAACCATATGGCTTACTATAAAATTCAGTACATGCAGTTTCGCACACACATGCACTGTACTGCAGGATTCATGCACCTTTCCTCCTTTAACAGAACTTCAACTCCCCATTGGACTCAAACACAACACAGGAGAATGATGGGAAATGAAGGCGGTTTACCACTGGTCGTCTGCGCCATCTTCTCTTTGGTCTTCAGCGCGTGAATCCTCTCTTCCCGTAGCCGCTCTTCATCCTTCAGCAACGTAACGAGCTGCTTCGCCTTCTCCCTCACGTTCACTCCCTGGCAAGGACAACAAAGGCGCCATTTTAACTCAGGTAGACCTTTCAAGGCTGAGGAAAGTATGTGGGCTGCTCTGTCTGTGCAATCCGTGTCAACCTGAAGGCTATGAAGCAACTTTCTTATCTTATTTTTAAGGAGTTGCCAGGTCAATTTGCTAGCAAGCAGTTTGCGTAACTGATAACACAGATGTGCTTGATAAAAGGTGAAGTCATGGGATGAAAAAAAGAAGCATGTCCACTTTAAACGTCCTAACACAAACAATATGAACATGCTAGCCATGCTTTGTAAAGGCACGCTGGATAAAGTCAGCGGCAGGCAGTGAAAAGTACTACGAGAGGTATTCGCATTCCAGCGAGTCTGAATCAAGGTCCGCGTGGGTCCATTCTCTCTCAGCGACATTCCCGTAACTTAAACCCTTTGTCTTGGTTTACCTGCACAGGAGCCGGGCACATGTATTTTGCATAAACCTGACTCCCAAAGGCCCTCCAACATTTACAGACATTTTATTTCTTTCATAGGCAAAAGAATCTTGCTTCACTAGCCAGCTAGCTGATACACGATTAATGTCATAATCTTCCGACCCAGAATGAAGGGACAGCCAAACACGTACCGGAGGACTACGGTGCTGTCAGCCAGTCAGCACTGACACGGTTGCAATTCCCAGCCCACGCGGTGTGCTATACTGACAACCTGTGCCTTAGCAGGATGCGCCACCAGATGGACCACAAGCTATATAGACTATATAAGTGCAGACTTAAGCATAATTTCCTTTTACGGACGGCTTGCCTGCTGGATGCAATTCCGCAAAATGCTGTTTGCATGTCGCAATATTCACTGTGCCAAAAAAATTCACTGAAGACACACAGAGCTGCTTGTAAATGTGTTATATTGATCCCAGCAAGCTGTTCCACACACAACACTTAGGACCCATCCTTCCGTTTATGGCAACACTAGCCCAGTGGCTGCTTCCGAATGGTTGCGTTGCTTATGGAAAATTAGTGACGGGGAGGGATTCACACTTGAACGTTGCATATTTCTGAAGTTCATTTCTACAGATCCTCCGTACTGAAATACATGGCTGGCTGCCATTCGCAGCCTTTGGCAGCCATTTGCGGTCAGACGTCACCGCAAACGTGACAGAACTAGCGTGCATGTGTCTTTGGCGCAGTACCTGGTCTTTGCCGTCCCTGTCTATGTACTGGAAGTCCTTGAGTGTCTGGACTGCATAAATATTCTCTCGGCACTGCTGGGCCACGCGCTCAGAGCCCGTCTTTATCAAGTACTCCATCAGGGTCATGGCCTGGGACACAAACAGAGTTAACACAGCATGTGAGCACCGAGGGAGACGGCACACCAGGGCTCAAAGCCACACAGTCGGAGTAACGACATCACGGGACATTCGTCCAATCATAGGAGCCCTTTTGTGAAAGGCTCAGTTAGACTCTTAAGGCAGAGGGTAATAAACAGTGCAACCACAGAGAGGGAACGGACACGCCGCCCCGCCCCATTCTGTGCCCCGTCTCTGGGCCTCACCTTGTAGACATGCCTCCAGTTCTTCCCATGGTCGTTGAGGCGCTTCCAGACCATGCTCATGATCTCTGAGAAGGCCACAACATTGTAGGTTAGATCCGCGATTTCGGACATCAGAGAGCTAGACGGGCCCCATGGATCATTGGAGGTCGCCTCCCTTACCTGAGAGAAAGCAGGGAAAAGGGAAAAGGGATCTAAATGTTCAGCAATCCTCAATGACACACATTAGCAGAGGAAGGAGGGACAAGGTAAACACAATAAAAACAGTGGATAAGGTGTGCAGAGGTAAGCGCTTATGCCACGCACACAAGGCACCATTAGCTCAGGTAGGAAGGGTAAAGGAAACGGTCTAAAAGAACAGCCGTAAACTCTAACCTTGATCTCCGCCTCAGAGTAGTTGTGAACAATGTTCTTCACTTGTCGCCGTAGCGATGAGGTCGACATGCTGAAAGACTAGTTGTTTTGTTCTATGATCTGTCAAAAAGGGGGGAAAGACAGTAAAAGAGCATTAATACATTACAAACACTGGTTAGGGTAGACAGCACCACCAATACCAATGCTGAGAGAACAAGAGTCCGGGGTGAGTCTGACAAGGAGGACAGTCAAAATAAAGGATGGCAAAGAACTGACATTAGACACTAGACGACCGTGATTTTAGCATAAATAATTTGCAAAACTGAAGGAAACGCATTAGAAATCCTGACTTGTATTGATCATAAATAAAAAGCAGATGTTTTTTTTTTTTTTTTTTTTTTTACAGTCGTTTACAACGTAGGGTCTGCGATTCTGCCTCCAAGCAAAATACAGGGTAATAAAGAGTTTTTTTAGAGCGTTCATACCTCTCAACCCGTGTCATTCCATTATGATCTCTGTTTAACTCTCCCACCTGTTAAAATAGTCGTAAGGACGATGGGAGTCTCTCTTTCTCTGGCTCCACTCATTCACAGATTGCTCTGTCTCGCTCTGTCCGTCTCTCGCCACGACGACATTGGGTCCCAAAACCAAATATTTGGGGAAATAAAACTGCAAAGTGAAAGACACTCAGTTACATCATTGCTGGGAAACAGGCTAGCAAACCTGTCATCAAAACAGGTGCTTGTTTCTTTAGTTACATGCACATTTGTATTCATTTCAGGGACTACCAAATACATGCATTGCATAAATAATAATCATAATCATAAACAGCATACATAACACAGCAAAATAATTAAAATAAAAACAACAAATACAACTGAAAAAATTGGTAATAAAACTAGACTAATGTAATGCCATTAAAGTGTAAAGGGGATTTTAGAATACTGATTAAAAAAAGGGAAGTGCTAAAAGCAGCAACAAAATAGTTTAAAAAAATGCAAGTAATACTTCCTTGACTTCTTTAGTCAGACACAAAGGACAATGCAAACTTTACTTTCACTTATCTAATAGACTCACACTCACAAAGTTTCAAACCAGACTGTTAAGGAAAAAAAACAGACTCGAAGCCCCTAAAAGTTGTCATGTTACAACACAAGTACTCCAGTATAATATTACACAATTCAATAACCATATAAACAAAGAAACACTAAGAATAATAACCTGTAGTGGTTAACATTACGGTAATAAGCAATGCCACCATATTACGCAATGAAATTAGAACTCTTATAAGGTCAGTTTAAAAGTAAATTCATGGAGCAAAGTTCATGTAACTTATCTACTTAGATAGGGGAAAGCTTACCCCTTCCTGTCGGTATCTGGCCCACTCTCCTCCTATTTAACAGGCCAAGCTTGTTAAAATAAAACACCATTGCCCAGAAAATAGTAACTTGGGAGTATAAATAATCATTGGTGGAAACTTGAAATGTCATACACCTTGCTACAAAAAACATCCAATACCAACAAATTCGATCTTGAAATAAATACAAACTTAAAATGATCATTTATGATTTCGCAAAACTATGCACGGAGAGGTAATATGAGAAAATAATTATTTGCTGGCTTTTACAACTTTGGCAATACTATAACTTTTAAACAACTAAGAGTTGCATATCTGCCGAGTGTAAAAAATACAGTGATAGACACAACATTATTATATTGATGATACTGACAGGCGACGAAATCCAGCTACTTCGCAGTCTAGTTCTCAAGTCCTCTAGCTACAGGTAGCTGCAGTAATGACACATACATATTGGTAATGTTTGCACGCACCGATGTCCACACAGAAATACTTGCATAGCATTACTCAGACCGTGGTCAATATTCCAGTAGGCACTTTGCTAATTTTCTGGCTAGCTGATATAGCTTGCTAAATTGCTTAGTTAGCTAGATAGTTCTGACTATAGATAAAACCAGGAGCTGGCATTTGTGCGGGCAGCAAGATAAAATACAGCTATACGAGCAGGAATTTAGCCAGAAGTCTATTCAGTAAACCAAGTAGCTAGCTACACCATTAAGGTTATTCACTCCTACTCCAAGATAGTGAGGCTGCGCTAACGGGAACACCCTGGCCTCTCCGCTATCAGACAATCACACACCCAGTCCTTAACCAACAATAAGACCCCCACCTCTGTTAGCTACCAAGCTAACTGACTACCCAAACACAGGAAAACGGCGTGCAACAGCATTAATCCACGACTATTCTCAAATAAAAGACAACTGTGCTGCTACATGGCTAGCGATAGTAGATAGTGTGTTTCAACTTAAGTACGGGAAATAGCAAGCTAACTAGCTAACCAAAAATGTCTAGAAACCTCAGCTAGCTACTTACCGTTTCACTCCCTTCTCTCCCTCTTCTAAAGTACCGACAGAAGCTACATCGATTTTTTAGATAAGGTAGAGTGGGTAGTTTTAGAAAAGGAGAAGAACGCGAAAGTGGGAGCTGTCGATCAAACTAGTAATATCCCTGTCAAGATACTGACTTGAATCAAATCCGGTCATTTAAACTCGACGCCAGCTGCGGACGAAAACGTTAGCAAGTTAGCTAGTAGCTTGCTAGTTTACAAGCTGGCCAGATAGAAACGCTAGCCAGTTAGCTAGAACATAAGAGGTGTTATGTTTAATCAGAATACATGACAAGCCTTTCCTCTTATACAAATATGTATTTATTGAATATTTACTACATAAATGCAAGCTAAGTTATTTCATCGTTATTATTAATTTAATAATATTGTTATTATCTATATTAAATCTATACTGACCCTGTAGTGGCTTGATTGAGTACAAGAAGATGGCGGCCTTTCCGTTTCCGCTCCCCGTCGCCGGAAAGACCGCGCCCCCCTTGCATGCGTTCATGTATTGAATATTCATGTTGTGGGCTGTTCGTTGTGTAGCGTGCGTGCGCGAGTACGTTGTGTGCCCTGGCTTTATATTTATGTTTGTAATGTTTTATTATTTTTTTAATTTTTTTTTTTTTACGTGTATACTTGATGCATTATATCTATCTTACGTCTCTGTTAAACAAATGTTATAAAACGACAGCATTATAACCACGGAGTGACTATTTTATATTACATATATTATAATGAAACATAACAATTAATTATGAAAAGAATCAGCAAGTATCACAACAAAATAATATTAATAACTACTAGCCTGGAAGATCATGATGTCTTGTCCATGTTTTGAAAATTTGGGATATTGTGTTATAATCAATGACCAGACAATAAAAAACATATTACCAATTAGGTTCTCAGAAATTCATACATTTTTGAAGTGTTGATTCCATCAACAGTATTTTTTGTACTTCATATGCAGGCCTACTTTTGTTGTATGGTATACATTTATTGTAGGCGAGGCACTCATGGTATTAATTTTCAAAAACGCCTTTGCATGCTTTTCCTCAACTCTCAGTGGTGTCAAAAGTACTGCAATGACAAACTGTGTCCACAGAGGGGCAATATTCACATTGTCACATCTACAAATTTTACTCATTTCGTATGTTAAATACTGCATCTAAAAAAGCTAAAAAGTATGAGAGCCACCTGTTCAAAAAGATACATACATATAAAGCGTTTTATGACAACTTTATCTAAAATAAAGCTGCAATATACCAGAGCCACCTGTCAAAAATGAATAAAACCTAAATATATCACACATAAACACGGACACACATGCTTATGCATACACATACACACATATACACACACAACTAAATGTATTACAAAAAAGAACATGAGGCTATAAGGAATGGCATGGAAAAAAACTTTCCATAAAGCATAATTGAGCTCGATCCCTGTTTCATTCTTCAAAGGCATGCATGACATATAATTCAATAGAGCTATGTTTCCTTTCCAGGCTGACTATTCAGAGGTTGTCACAACAAAAGCAACATAGATACTGGCACCATGGACTGGGCAGCTGTGGTAACCTGAGAGTCTACGGTAGTGATAATAGCAAGTGTTTTTGTTACATAAGAAATCCTAGCTGGAGTTAAATCCCTAATAGTTGTAACAGGGGACACCTATCTGCACAGGGAGAATTAAGGGGGAGAGGTCAGCGGAATTGAAGAAAGTTTGGAGGGAGCGATAGCTGGCAGAGAGAAGAACACTGATTTGGCAGATGAGCAGAGAGTGCATGGATTGCGGCATTAAGCCATTTCATGCAGTAATGTTTCAGCTGTTATCTTTGTCACTTGCAGACAGTACAGGTCTGGAGTAAGTGATAGAGAAGAAGGGAGGGGGGTAAAGAGGGAGGCCAGAGGGCGAGAACCCGTGGCTGTAATTTGAGAATTTGAGAAAAAACTACTATGTGAAGCACTGAGTGGAAGACAGCTTGTTAGCTCGTTTAGACACAGTGAATCCTGGATTCCAGTTGATTGAAACGGAATCCTACTCTGTGGAAAGAATTTACTGAGTTGGAGCGAGTGGGAGAGGGAGGGACGGGGGGCGGGAGAAATGTAGACAAGGAGAGATGGGTATTAGGGAGAGGTGAGACACGGAATGACATGGGTTAATGGCAACAGTGACAGATTGAGCATTTTGGAACATTAACACTGACACTCAGCAAAAGGAAGGGGGTACACACAGGGGTAAAGAAAGAGCTTCAGATGTTTTACAGCAAGCGTACACGCATATTTGTGGGGAGAACAAGCAGTAGGATTTTGGATGGACAGAAAGAGAGTGTGAATGGGTGAGGGAGGGGGAGAGGCTGATACTATTAAAGTATCGGAGCAACAGGGAGAGGGAGGTATTGCTCAGTCTGACATATAAAGCTGTACCTGCACGCCAGCACGGTGAAAGGGGTATATGCTTGTGAAATATCTGTGTCACTAGGCAGGCGTTCAATGGCAAAATAAAGAGCAGATAAGGCTTAGTGAGCACGAGGAGACATACAATATAAAATAATAGTTCACAAACCAATGCACACAGGAATAAAGACAGAGAAACACTCAAACTGAAACAGAAGTTCCAATCTGAGAAAAAATCCACAATGACAGTAAGTAAACTTTACATATAAAACTATACAATGTTTATTGATTTATTTTTAAGTAATATGGGAAGGTAAAGGGGATATTTGAACATTATAGTACGTACGGTTTGGGTTATAGAGTACAGTTTGTGTTGTCATCACAGTAATCTGCATTTTTACTGCTAATCCTGAAAAGAATAGAGGGGTGCTATAGTTAATAGTTAATAGTTCTGCAATCCTCTTGCCTTTAACATATTACTGTGACCAGTTGCAGAGTTTGATAGTGACTGCATAGTCAGGGGATCTAATGGCAAATATTGTATTAACTATTTCATTAGTTGTATTAACTAATAATCACCATGGGTTACTGGAATATTTTGAATGTCAGTTGCATTCCAAACAACAAGCTGTTCAAGTAGTGTAAAACACATGCCGTTTGTTATTATGTAACTGTTCAAATTTTTTTTTTTTCAATATATGGGGGCTCAGATAAAACCATTCTCCTCAAGAATACCATGACCAGAACCTCTCATGACCAGCTGATTGTTAAAATGCTTTGTTCATGATACAGTAATATTGTGGGTTTTCCTTCACTATAAAAAAAATATTTTCCTTTAAATATCTTGTCTGATTGTAATGTTAAAGGATTGTTCTTTCCCATGTACTACATGTGGAGAGAAGCAGTTGGTATGCACTTTTGTACGTCGCTTTGGATAAAAGTGTCTATCAAATAAATGTAATGCAATGTAATGGTATTCATTTGAAGTGGACATTAAATGAAAATAGATTCCAACCTGTATCGCTAGTTTGTTGAAGGGCCCCAAACTGACAATAACTGTTAAAAGGCTGTTCTATCCACAACCCAGCACTTAACAGATAAACAAGAACAATTAATGAACAGCTCATTTGTAATAAAAAGGCATGATTAGTGCAGTCTCAGAGCCAGTGTTGAGAAACATTTACATACTTTTCAAGCTGCTTTGTCTCATTCCAAGAAGTAAACTTGCATCCCCTGATTTATTAACATCTTCAACCTCTCCTTATTGAATTCATTGTATCCTCTAGCTTAAATACACATACTTTATTTGACAAGGGGAAGTAAGGCATTAATCTATGCTGGAATAAAGATTCCAAAAGTTGCTTTCACCTCGTTGTAAATTCCAGAGGTCTTACCACAGTAAAATATAGCCGCTACTGTCCCTGACCACACCATGACCTGTTGTCACATGAGATGCTCTGCAAATTAAATTAAAATTTCATAACTAGAGTTATGGCGTTTCATAACGGCTGAAGCCATATTTGTTGACAGGCATCTAAAATATTATGGCTAAGCAATCAAATCAGAGAAAGATTCATAAGGAATATTTTCAAGGCCAAATGTACAACAATTGTACATTGTTACTGTTGTGGATGCACTCAAATAAAGGGTTATAAGTTTGCACCTTATGTATTCTCCTGTGACTATTTTGCTGTGACAGTTGTATAATTCCCTCGATTGTCTCATGTGGAGACTGTCGGCAATGATAACATGTCAAATTTACTTATAACAAGCTGAGGTGTTTTACATGACTTGAAAAAAGTCTTCCATTTTTTTGGTATTGGACTGAGTACAAACTTGTTTTTGGTTCAGTCCTTTTTGGCATTAGCCTCAGATACCAAAAGGATTCATTTACACGTACAAGTACATAACCACTCCACAGAGAGACAGGGGTGCAGTAACTGAATTAGTTTTCAGTTAATTATTCATTCATATTCATTTCATATACAAAGCTTGGTAGCAACAATGGTCACGTAGGCAGTAACAGTGGTTATTGAAGTGAGGATCAAGCCTGGTTCACTCTGTTCCTGTCAGGCAGCTACACAGCAGCTGGAGGAGCTGTGCTATCTGACAGCACAGTCACTTCCATCGCTGAAGACCTCAGACCACTTTCGGCTTGTCAAGCTGCTGGGCCAGGGGTCATACGGCAAGGTGATGCTGGCAGTTCACAGAAAGAGAGGTCAGCACACGTCAGTATATCTCCACCCCACCCCCAGCCCCACCTCCCCCCCACCCCTTCCTACAGCTTAAAAGCTGGTGTTAAAGAGATGAGGACTTTCAGTGTGTATTAACCCTTACAGAAATGCAATATACTGGAAATATATCAAAATCAAATGCATTGCTTATACATTGCAACACTTCATAATACATGGGCAAACGTGCAAATTATTGCTGCTTTCAAACATTTTAAATATATTTTAAAATACATGTGAAATACATTATCATTATGGTTTCAAAAATGTCCACATATTGTCAAAGTATTGCAGTATATTTCATTATCATAAGGGCTGTGGCCTCTTTTCCAGGCACTCCCATGGCCCTGAAATTCTTCCCTCGTGGATCGACCTCCCTCGCCTCCTTCCTGCGTGAATACAACCTGTCTCTTAGTTTTTGCACTCATCCGTCTCTCACCAGAGCTTTGGGAATTTTCTATTCCACGCCCTCATACTACGTCTTTGCTCAGCAGGCTGGCCTGTATGGGGACCTGTTTGAAGTGATTGTTGGAAAGGTCAGTAGATTTGAGCCTCACTTCACCAGAAAGACTTCTAATCCCATGGTGCACTAAGTGGGGATCCCACGTGTCCTGTATAAAATGGAAATGTGATACTCCCTGATTGGAAGCTGACATTTGTGGATTTCTCAGCCTTTTTACATATATAGTTGCAGTTATACATTTCCAAAGACCTCATCTGAATAATTAATTTGGCTCTTCAAACAGAATTGATTTTGAGTGGCATACCCACCAAGGTCCCCCGGACCGAGCCTGTACAGCGTTAAAAGACTTTCTCACTCTTTAAGGCAACTTTCCTAATTCTGAGATGCAACGAGACCTACCTTCCCCATGTACAGTGTGTTTGAATGTAATAAAATGGCATATCCCTGTCCCTGATGCCACTCTGTCGCTGTGTGTCCAGATGGCGATGGGGGAGGAGTGCGTGCAGCGGGTTGTGTCCCAGTTGAGCGGCGCCATCTCCCACCTCCACTCCCTGGGGTTCGTCCATCGAGACATCAAGCCAGAGAACATCTTCCTGTGTGACAAGGCCTGCCGTTGGGTCAAACTGGGCGACTTCGGGCTGGCCAGGCCCCAGGGAACCCGGGTACGGGCGGTGTGGTACGACTCGCCGTTCTGCGTCCCAGAGGTGGAGGCGGCCAAGGAGAGGGTGGAGGCCAAAGGGAAGGACGCTGAGGGAGAGCCGGGGAGCGAAGGCTCGGAGGACATGCGGCAAACGGGAGGAACGATAGAGGACAGGAAGAAGGTAGAGAAGAAGGAAGGGAAGAAGGTCCTCTGGATGTCAGTGGAGCCCAGCATAGACAGCTGGGCCCTGGGGATCCTAATCTACTGCATGTTGACGTCCTGCTTCCCTTGGGAGGAGACCACCGCTGACGACCCGGGATACAGGAAATACAAGAAGTGGTTTGACAGGGAGGCAGACAGAGAGGAGAGGATGAGTCGCAGAAATCAGGGGGAGAGGACAGAGAGGAAGGAAGTTAAGGGAAAAAGTGAGGAAATCATGAGGCTGGAGGAGAGGAAGAGTCATGAGGCTCCAGAACTAAACCCTCCCATCCCCCAGTTTTCGGTCTTCAGCCCGCTGGCCCTCGCCCTGTTCCGGCAGGTTCTGAACCCAGATCCGAAGCAGCGGGCGGCGGCCGACGAGGTCTTGGGGTACCTAGGCGGAGCCTGGCTTCTGGAAACAGAAAAAGAGGAAAAGAGACGGATGAGGGAAGCAGAGCAGGAAGCCAGGAAAATAAGCGAGGGAGGGGTTATGGGGGGGGAGAAGGAAAGGGAAAGCAGACGGGAGAGATAAGGGGAAGGGGGGGGGGCGCAGTCAATAAACATGTAAAAAAGAGAAGGGGGGGAGGGGAAAACAGAGTCCAAATGAAGAAGAGGGAGGAGTGTGGGAGTCACAAAATGTAGCAACGTCTGATTTCACTTGTGCAATGAAATATAATACTATTTTGTACACGTCTATGTTTATGTCTATTAACGAGGTGATGGAACACATTCTGGAAATTTCAGAACACAATGCAATTTACACTGTTTGCTCTTTTATTTTTATTTGTATGTATATATAGATATATATTTTTTAAATAGCTCAGTTAGTTGTTAACTACAGTGCGTGAAAACTAGAGATGTATATATTACCAGGCACCACAAAGTTTATTACATACTGTATGTTTATTCAAAGTGTCAATAAAACTGATATGTCTTTCCACCTGCGTAACCTTTTTGGTCCTTGAGAAACTTATATTTAGAACAGACATCACGATATCATATTGACTTGCCTAGTCTCAGCTGAAAAAGGCCATAAATTTAAATGAAAACCGGAATTATGTAACACCAGAGAGAGTGGAGTTGAACTTTTAGAATTTGAGGTAATGTAATAGAGGTAATAACAAAATAAGCTCAATACATTGACACTGACCAACACACCATTGAGACTTGGCCAGGCACTGGGTGGGGCAGACTGGACGTGGTGTTGTACCAAAGAGGACAACTTTGGGCCCTCCCAGGCTTACCTCTGGTGAGGTCCCCTCCAGATGGATTTAAAAATAGCTTCACTCTGTCTATTTACACCCCGGCACTTCATCACCTTCTGTTCTATCTCTCCCACCCTATCGTCGTGCAAAAACCACCAGGCGGTCTGCTGGTTCAGCACATACGCACAGACCCCATTCACGCACACGCTCCCAAATCCCTGCTATTGTAGCCATGGCTACCGGCCCAAACACATTGTGCATGCATGTGATATTAAACCTATAATAATCTTCCCATTTGCTTTTCCCGAGTGTATACAAGCATCTCCGCCTGCTGGACAGGCGCTTTTGTCTTTCACCGAGGGCTTGCTTTCGAAGTGCATTGCTTCTGAGAACTGGAGATTAAGGCTTGTACAAGGGCAACGCCAATCCAAAAATAAAAATGTTGTGCTTTCTCCTTTTCAATTCAGGCCTCCCAAGACAAAAAAGCACTTGACACTCATATCAATGCAGCGTTCATCTCTTTCCTAAAATTCAGTGCGCTTATCTGAAATGACATCTATTTGGAAACCAAGTTATGCTTTCGGATTTGTTTCAGTTGCACTGTGACCTGGCATGTGTGTACAGTTGTCTTGGATGTATTAAGAAAATGACATCACAATGAGGACATACATACTTTTACACTTTCCGCAAGAAAAGCGAGTGATCCCTTACTTTATTTTCCCACATTGTGCATGCATGTGATATTAAACCTACAATAATCATCCCGTTCATTTTCTCAAGCGTATACAAGCATCTCTGCCTGGTGTATTAAGAAAATGACTTCTCACTGAGGACATACATATTTTTACACTTTCCACAAAAGAAAAGAGTGATCCCTTATTTTATTTTCCCACTCTCTCATTTCCCATACTGCATAAACATATTTTTTCTTGATCTTTTTCTATTGCTTCCTTAGTGCAGGTTTAAGAGAACCTTTAGTATATTGGGTTGATTCTAGGCTTTTTATTGCATCCGGAGTCTCTTATTGGCTTTAGGCTTGCCAAAATCAACTGTTTGGAATATTTTTAAGAATGAAGAGAGCACTGGTGAGCTCAATAATTGCAAAGGTCCTGGTAGGCCAAGGAAGACCTCTACAGTTGATGACTGAATAATTCTCATCATAATGAAGGAAAAAACCCCAAACACCTGTCTGACAGATCAGAAACAGTCTTCAGGAGGCCGGCATGGATGTATCAGTGATTAATGTTTCCAGAAGACTTTACAAACATAACTACAGAGGCTACACCGCAAGATGCAAACCACTAGTTAGCTGCAAAAACAGGAAGGCCAGCATACAGTGTTCTAAGATGTATCTAAAAGAACCAGTAGAGCTGTGGAAAAAGGTCTTGTGGACAGATGAGACCAAAATTCACTTGTATCAGAGTGATTGCAAGAGCGAAGTGTGGGCACCAAACGGAACTGCCCAAGATTATCATCTGACGAAGTGAAACAAATGCAAGAAAATGCAATTGCCTGCTGCTAGACAAAGAAACTGACTTGGTCATGAATCCAAGCAGGAGCATTTCAAAGCCCAAAAATGAAGGGAATCACCAGACAAACTGTGGAGATGAAAGTGGTGTAACTGGAAAGAGCAAGACAGAGGACACAGACCAGTGGACACGCAGTGAAATGAAGAGATCAACAACATGGCAGGAGGAATTTATTATCTGCAGTAAAAAGCAAAAACAGCACAGTCTTGTCTGATTCTCTCACCCAGCCAAGCTCATTAGTCAGAGCCGCATTAGGGCAAGGCAGTTTAATTACCTCATTATTAATGGCTGCATGGGCAGCTGGATTCCTACTTGGTAGACATGGTGTATTTTCATGCTTAGGTATGACATGGTGTGACATTTCATATGACATGAATTTCGCATTCGAGTGTGTGCATGCATGAACTGTATGTGTACTTGAGTGAAGGACTCAAGGGGGTGAATCAACAGTCCGGTGTAGAGATTTTTTTTATGGGTGTTAGGGAAGGTTGAAGGAGAAACAGAAGGAGAAATGGAGGGGGCAGGTTACCATTTCCCCTAATAAACAAGTCTAGAAATGATCCTGCGTTTATGGGCTAGCATTCCTCCCTTATCCCCCCGTTGTTTCTTTTCTCCGTCCGTGAGTGGGTGTGAACGTACCATGTTTCACAGCAGAAGCTCCAAACAATCACCATCCAAGGTCCCCCTGTAATTATTTTCCATCTTGCTTAGCACCACCGTGGCTATATGATATTTTTTATTCTGCGCAACAGGGATATAATATATGCAACACTGAGAGGAGAGTGGCGTGTGAGAGAACATCAACAACATATCAAATACAACTCGTGTCTGCCAGCCTTCCATTAGTGTAACTTGGAAAGTAAAAAAATAAAATGCAGTGTGGGATGTACCTCATCCCCCAGAGTATTTAACATACAAGTACAGTATTTGCTTTTTTTTATTTTTCACAGTTATGTTTCTTCTTTTCTTTTGTTTCAATGACTGCCCGACAGAAAATTCCAGCTAAGACCAGCTGGGATTCTAAACTGGGACAGTTTAAGCTGTGTTTTTGTCACTTCTAGCTGGTCATAGCTGGTCTGTGGAGGTGTAGTTAATGGGCAAGGAACGAAAGGTCACAGGTTCAATTCCTGGGTAGGGCACTGACGTTGTACCCTAGAGCAAGGTACTTAACCTGCATTGCTTCAGTATATATCCAGTTATATAAATGGATGTAATGTAAATGCTATGTAAAGGCTGAGTAAGCTGGTGGTCAAACTGGTTGACTGGCTGACTACAGGCTGGTCCGTCAGTGAACAGTTGGTTTGTCTCAAAACACAGCTTAAACCAACTTGCCTGGCTTTGGCTGACTCAATATGGAATTTTCAGCATGTTGATATCCTGGAATGTTCAAATTATTCCCACAACAGAACCATGTAAACACAATCATCCAAGAAAGTTAGTTGGCTCATTCAGTGATTTTTCTTGGAGGCAGCAGCTTTGCAATTGAAAGTGATTTATTTCACTGGCCGACTATCGCCTAACTCTAGCTGGCGGCATTCCTTTATATCCCCGTCCCCTGGTTTGGCAGACAGGGCAGGAGTGACAAGTCACAGCGTGTGCTAGTTCACCCGGGGTCTCCATCGCTCAAAATGTCATCAGATTTATTTATTTGCATGCATAATTGCTACCATTGCAACTTGTTCGGCTCTTCTGCCGGTGCATGAGAGAATGTGGGTATTAATGACAGTTTGTGTCAACGCGTGTGCGACGTGCGGATACATAAATTATTAAAACGCGCAGGATATACTGGCAACTGGAACAAATCAAACTATCAGTTTATCCTGAGCATGAGAGAATGTGGGTACGAATGTGTCTGTTTGTGTGTCTGCATAGTTATGGTTAAAATGCACAGCATAAACTGGCGACCGGAACAAATCATACTATGAAGTTTCCATTAGCCTCGTTCGCTAGATTCTTTTTAGTATGTAAATAGAGGGCGCCCTCTGGTGGCCGTTGCCCTCCGGCACCAAAGACTTAAAACGGCTCTTCTCTCATTCGCACTTTCCCCGCCAGTTCAGTCCATTTTTCCATCGCTCTTAACACAAAATAAAATGTGATATGCAGTGCAATACATGACAACACAGGGAGGCTTCTCTATTCACTGCATGACTCGGCAAACTACTTAACTGAATTAGCTGGCATTAGTAGGCTAATCTTATAATGCTACACTAATCAATTTAGCTACAGCATAATTGCTATTAAATTAAATGCATAATTGATATCAAAACAGTAATTTCAGTATAATTACAGAAGAAGAATATTCTAATATAATAGAATTAGAATAATTACTAACAATTATTATGATTTCTTCTCATGTTCCCAGTATTTCACAATAATTTATAAAACTGGATAAACCAAAAAGGTGTTAAACAATGGGTAATACATAATTTTTGTACAATTACTACAGCTGTAAGACCTCGTGCAGCTGATTTTGTGATGGACTGAGCACAATGAACTTCAAGAGTTCAGTGTTTCACATAATGAAAATGAGTGCTCATTACTGTAATGTTATTCTGCATCTTTAACTTAAATTCTGCATTCCTGTTCAACCTGAACTAATAATCTTCAATGTACCGTACTGCCTATGTCACAATCCACAGGTTCTGAAGTGGAATTAATGGATTTGTCCAAACAGGCCAATCAGATTAAGCTGGCAAAATAAGTCTGGACATATAAATGTGTGTGCCTGTAGGTCATTACTTTGATTTTATACACCTTCAGAGTTACTCTTTTACTCTTTTCAGACAATTTACAACAATTCTGAATATTATTGAATAGAACCATTAACAATCTGCCATACCAGGCTACGATCTGTGATTGAGGGCAAAATGTTCAACCAGTAGTTTAAGAAATATTTTCCAAATTAAATTAGGTGCAGGCGGCACGGTGGTGAAGTCGGTAGCACTGTCGGCTCACAGCAAGGAGGTTGTGGGTTCGAATCTCAGCTTGGGGCCTTTCTGTGAGGAGTTTGCATGTTCTCCCTGTGTCTGCGTGGGTTTCCATTGGGTACTCTGGTTTCCTCCCACAGTCCAAAGACATGCAGGTAGGCCGATTGAAGACCCTAAATTGCCCATAGGTAAGAGTGTGTGAGTGAATGGTGTGTGCGATAGATTGACGGCCTGTCCAGGGTGTATTCCTGCCCAATGCACACTGGGATAGGCTCCAGCACCCCCCGCGACCCTGCTCAAGATAAGTGGGTATAGATCATGGATGGATGGATGGAAATTAGGTGCAAAATTTGATTCAATAAAAATTTCACCAGATTGATGAAAAGCAGCTTTGACATCTTCAGTTCCACCAGAGATGGCGGTTAGTCCTATTTTTATCATTTCTCATGTTGTTCTGGCCAGGACAGATCAATACCTCCCTACTGGGAGTGCAGTCCCTTAATCAAACTGCATTAGAGAAGAATTATCCTGTATCTCCAATACAACACACACTACAGAGAAAAATTTCAACATTAGGAATGACATGTAGGGGCTGCATCCATAGGCACAGGTTTAACAGTGGCGTATCCCCGGTCCGTCACTCTGCAGAACAAATTGTTTTCTTCCTTTCATGTCATTTTGTGTGTCTCCCTCATCAGCTTTTCTCTTTCTATTTCTCACCTTCTGTCTTCCTTTGCTCATAACCAGTCCCTGTTTGTGATCGTTCTCTTCCTCTATTTCCACCTCTCTAGTTCCACTCTCTCCCTTCAACTCCCTTTCCTCTTCTCTTTCTTCCAGAATGGGAATTAGATTCAGATTGGGTCTGTAAATGTAAATGCTGAAAAACAGTTCAAGGCAGACTGGGAAGGATGTTGGCTCTGAATCCGGCTTTGAGTGGGAACAGGCCCAAGAGCGGAAAAGTAAATTAGGGCAGGGACTTGTCTGAGGATATGTCATTAAATTGAAATTAGATGTGGGGCTGGTTTGTGGGGCTGGTTTGATGCCAGCGCTGGGGAAAATCCATCTTACGCTAATTGTCTTGTGGTGGCTATGCGCTATGACTCAGCCTGCAGCTGCGATCGTGCCGTAGCGCAGAAGCAGTGCGATGTGAGCTCACAGCCTTCAACTTTCAACTTCATTGTCCGGAAGGAAATTTGGTTTCGAAGTGAGGACCGCAAAACCCAACGTCGGAAACGTCACATAAACAAATTCAATAAATAAAGATCAACAGACAAGCATGACCGAAAGGGGTCGCTCCTGTCCGATTCAACAGTGCTGTACTGAGAGCACCAAATGTCAACAGATGGCCTTTACCATGCTGGGGTCAACGTCGCGGTGTTCATTGTCACATGCTGCTTGTTGGGTCTGTTTTTGTCCCTGCTTATGTCTGACATGGCATTCCTGTTCCTCACACACCCCTCTGTGCTGTGAGTCACACAGCTACAGTCCCACGGGTCTGTAGAGCTCTTTGTCCAGAACTTTGTCCTGATTCTGATGAGCGTAAGGCCAGCTCAACCCCAGGTCGTTCTCTGTGAGATGGAGATGTGGGTGATTCTGATTGTGTACTGCCTTCCATCTGTCTCCACAGGTGACTGATTAGCAGTGTCTGGTGGTGCTAATGACTTTGGGTTTGTTTATTTTACAGGGACTGCACACAATAAATTTATTGCATAAGATGTAGTTAAATGCTCATTTACATCTGTTGACCCTGGCCAGTGGATAGTGTCAGGGCTTGGACCATCACAGTGCTTTTACCATCACAGAATCAGCAATTCATAAATTCATTTCAGAATCATAAATTAAGGGGTTACCACATTAAAAACAAGTGAAAATCCTAGACAATAAACAAGAGACAAATTATAAACACTAAGTCCATTTATGAGTTCATTTCAGAATCATTATAAATATGGTGATGGATCATAAGTAAGCACACACATGATTCCTTTCAGTGCTGGAACAAGTTGTAAAGTATAAAACATTCTGGTTCTTGGTCTGCATAGTACATTAGTGCTTTAATACTGACGTATATACACTTGCTGGTCTGGGAATGTTGCCAGGTCCATACAGTAGTTCATATAAATGAGGTGAATGCACATGTTCTCCTACATTTGCAAGTCGCTCTGGATAGGAACATCTGCTAAATGAACATAATCTCAATGTAACATAATGTAATGTAAATGTCATGTGAGGAGCACTGCAAATAATGGTGTATTGTTTTGCTAGAAAAAGAATCAAGAGAAACAGTCAGGATTGAGAGAGAGATCGAGAAAGAGAGACAGAGGGGCAAGAGAGAGGGAGGGGGAGAGGGAGGGAAGGAAGGAAGGAGGGTGATAGGGAGGAGAGGAGGGAGGGGTAAAGAGACACAGATTCAGACAAAGATTCATAAAACAGAGATTCAGAAGAGAAGAAAGTTGTGAGTAGTCTATTCTTCTTTTTTTGCAGAACAGATAGAAATAAAGAAATACGGAGATATATGCAGACAATCTGAAGCAGAGAACAGTAAAGGTATATGAGAGTCATTGTGAACTAAAATATGTGCATATGTGCATTTATACCGTTTTCACCAAGGAATGGTGTGGACAGGTTTTAAAACTATGCAAGCTTGTTCAACACTGAAATATTTTTTAGACAAAATATGTGAGGTAAAAGCATACTTTAACTGTAGCAAGAAAACTGCATTAAGAGGGAGGAACTGCAAGAGGGAGGAAGAGTCAAAGCATTGTGAGCATAGGAAATAAAATATATGAACAACTGTATGTATGAAACATGGGTAAGAACAATATGTACAATAGCTAAGTGACAGAGGAAGAGAGAGAAATAGAGAGAGGGAGAGAGAAAAGGAAAGAAAGAGAGGGGAGAGAGAGGGAGGGAGAGAGGGAAAGAGAATGGAGGGAGGGAGGAAAGGGGCATTAAGTGAGAACATGAAAAACACATTCTTTGGGGTGAACTCATGCCTTGGACACCAAACTAATACTGACACATTACACAGGCTGCTGCCAGACACAGAAAGAGGGAGAGGGAGAGGGAGGACGTCAGGGTGGCTGATACTTCATACAATAACTGACTTTTCTGCAGACTCTCATAACCTGAGATTGCGTTTTAAAACAATTATTAACTAGCGTGAGCACTAACTAGTGTACTAACTACCTAAGGACTGTATTTTTACGGTACATACATTTTAGCAGTGGGGAACAAGGAGAAAATGTGAGCCACAGTAGTCTATGCACAGTGCAGGTAACTGGGATTATTGTCCACGTACACTAAAAGTGAAGAGGGAGGAGAGGGATGACATGATTCTACTTTGGTTCATTTAGTTTTGTCCAGCATACGACATTGGCTGTGAAAGGCTGCAGGGATGGGCGGTTTTCGCAAAGCGGTGCTTTTCTGCAGTTTCCAAGGTAATATGTACAAACAAACAACAACACATGGAATCATTGTTTCCCCATTGAGTTGGGAGCACTCATTTTCACAAATGTGGAAAAAAAATACTTTTTTTTTCTCCTCACCAGTGCTTGTTGCTGTTGTCTGGGCTCAGCAAACTGGTAATTCAATTAACTTGAATGTTTATGAAAAAGTTCCAGTCATAGCATGCCATGACTATGAGTGGTAACTATTTGACGTGTTGCATTTCTCATGTATAAGAGGTGACCTTCATTCCAAATGACGAAAATGATGAGGGCGCAGGCACTCATCCCTCCTCAGGTAAAAAAAAAAAAAAGTATTTGTATATTTTTGTGTATAGGAAATATATTGTGCAATTGACTTTTGCTGATGTGAGTTATGATCTGACAAATACAGAAGTAGAACTTTACAAAAATGTTGCAAAATTGAAAGCAACTTGTGAAAATGAAGTGTAATTAAATGAGAGAAGAGGACGGTCCGTGGGTGATTCCTGCTTTGTGTGTGTTCAATTTATCCAAATGCAACTGTGTAACAGTGCCTATGTACATTGCGAACCACCTGTCATTCAGATTGTAGAGAAGAGACATATCCTTGCACCCGGATGTACTCTGTCCATCGCCCCATAAAGAGATGCATTCATTCTCTCTGTCTCTACAGGTAAGCAGGCACACTGTATCTTTTCCCTCTCAGTCTCAGAACAGATATTCTGAGGTGTAAAAAAAAGCAATGAGTGTGTATTGTAGAATGCTGGTCATGTATGCACTGAATCATTGGTATTGTAAGTATGCTGGTCATGAGGCATCCATGTGCATGACATCATTAGCCCTGTCCTCTCAGTTAACGTTCACTAATCTACAGCGCGCAAAGATAGCTGGTGTTAATGCACGGCAGCATTAACTAGCGTATATTCTTTTCCTCAGTATTCCTCGGGTCTACGTCATCAACAAGGAGATATGTGTCAGAACAGTCTGTCAGCATGAAGAGATACTCAAAGGTGAAAGATTCCCGCCTTGAAGCACATTAGGCCATCTTTTCACTGAACACAAGTCAGCAGTCAGCACACAGGTTGTGTGACCTTAATGAAATATTTAAAACACAGATGTGTGTGTGTCCGTGTGTGTGTGTGTGCACTTGTGTGTGTTTGAGCATGTGTGTGGAGTAATAATCTCTTCTTCTTGATCGTTCACTCTCAGCGGAACTTTGCAGAGAGAAATCCGGATGGCCCAAGCGACTTCAGAGATCAGCCAAAAAACGCTGTCTTCGTGCAAAAACCTGGAAAATCAACAACTGAAGCAATGAGGGTGGGGGGGGGGGGGGGTCTAGAGTAGGGAAAAATCATAGGAAGATGTAGATGTGTCACAAACAGATGCATTTAGGAAACAAAAGCATCACCTTTTTCCCAGGAAACCAGTTCTGAAATTTATCTGTTTCAAATTATCATTGTTACTGTGTATTTGTTAAACTCCTGTGAGTCATATGAGACAAACAGTGTTTACGTGTTGTACTGTTGATCCAAGGGACATGCTTCTAACTACTTTGCTGCACAAAGACATTTGGACATGTAATGTCTATATATTCATATTCATGTTTTAGATTCCAAATAGTCTCATGACTGTGTCTCTAGGGTTACAAATGATATATGATATATGATATATTAGAGCATGTTTTTATTCATACAGGAAACAAGATTACTCTGTATTTTAATTAGCTGAATGTTTTTTAACACTGACTATTATGAAGTCTGAAGTTGTTTTTTATGTTGTTTATTGACATCATTTTTTAATGTACTTTCTAATACTGCAAAATAACATTGTGTGCAGGTTGGGCTAAATATTCTCGGGGGGAAAAATAGGCCAAATTGCGCAGCATATTATAATGAGCTCACTGACAGAACGCTAGAGCTGACACTAGGAGGCAGTCTGGAGACATCAGAACGTAAATATGAGAAAGAAAGGATACTGAATGGCCTGATGGGCTCTTATTGGAAAACACCAGTCACTGAAATTGGACTGCGTTTGCACTTTTGTAACTTGTAATAATTAATATTAACAATTACATAAATTAAAGAAGCACCTCTTTTGAGACAGCTTGGTATCCGAGATCCCACTCTAGACAAAAAGTCCTATTGGCATATTCACATTCCACTTCACCTCTCCATAACAGGGTTCATGTGAACGTGCCTTCATCTGTCTTCCCAATGCTTTTCACTGCATTTATGATGACAAAGAAACATATAAAGCAAATCATAAACCTTTGCAATTTCAGTGAATCTTTCCTTTTTATTTTCAGTTTTTTCAAGTTTGTAGGGATACTGTGTTCCCTTTGTTTCGCAAGATCCATACAATATGCAGACAAAAACAACTTCAATATGCTCTTAGCAGCATTACATTTCTCAATACAGTACTTACAGTATGCATGAGCAACGACACGAGACAGAGTGGGGTGACAGAACGGGAGAGATTTCAACAGACTGACACAACAAATATGGGCAATTATCCATATTCTTTCATTCCAGTGCAGCTACTGTATAATCTCAAATCTCACGGGGATCCTATTTTGCCTTCGTAGTCAAAGCGCACTCTCTGACTTCTAACAAACTTCCTCAAAAGGATATATTCCCTTGGGACGCCTACGACACCGTACTGCATGATTTGATTTGCATGTATTCATGATTTGCACTGTCCTCTGGAGGGCGACACAGAGGGACGAAAGTGACAGAACATGTAAACAAACACACATTTGAAAATATATACATACACCATAAATACGCAACGTTAATGAGGCAAGGGGATTCTCTGAATGAGAACTCTGCATCGTGGACCTTCAATTCAAGCAATATGCTTAGTCTGAAAAGAAGGGAAAACAAAGTGCTTCACGTAATTTACACAAGAAGGTGCTCAATTACCTAATTCATGTTCATCAGTCAAGCTCAAACATGAATATATCCACTGTTGTGCATTAGATAGTGTTCTTATTATAGGGCAGATAAATTGGGAGAAAACTAGAGCTATTAAATGAATTGGCCCTGAAAATATACATCTATCTACCTTTATATGAAATTAAATTATAAACATACCATGTCACATTATTACTGCGATTATCTACTGCAACCATCATAATTATTTTGTAGCGTACATATTAACTTCATATTATGATATATATTTAGTGTGTGAATTAATATCTTAATCTTAATTATTTACATTTCACCATTCTCAGACTTGTTCACTCTAGAATGCATACGCTGCTGTCACAGAGGTTAATCTGGGTGGGGGCCCAAGTGCGGCATTGTCTATAATGGAGAATAGGTGATGGATAACTGGGGAACAAACAGAGACACTGTATTGTGGGGGGGGGGGGGGGGGGGTGGATTACAGGTGAAATGGACTCAAAACTGAACCCAGTCTGTGGAGGAAGACGATTCCTTCTGAGCTGTTGGAGGTAGTGAACTGCAGAAAAAGAGAAAACGAACATAAACACAACAAACAAACTGACATTAGGCCATTTATTACGACAGTATGTGTATTCCAAAAATGCACCAAAATGCAGTTTCTCTGAGAGTACTTAGCATAGAAATGTAGGGATCTAGCCTACACTCTACCATAACCTGAACAGAAGTACCTGCATAAAACAACAGACAGGTGACCTCATCTAGCCGTGCAGAGACCCCAGCACAATGTTTTTTGCACCTCCCTGTTTAAATCTAAGCAGCTGTGAGATGCAGTTCCTCACTGACCAGCAGATGGCAGTAGTAAAACATTGTGTGACCTGACAGAAGCAGCAACAGAAGTTTGGGTGTGGGCAAATCAAAGCAGGGATCCATCATGCCTTTCAAACCAAGTGAGAAAGGGAACTTCAAAGAGCACTTTTTGCAAACCAGGTAAAACACCTTCATCTATATGGCACATTTATGGGGGTCATGTTTTGTCCACCTTCTAGTGGTTGTGGATTTGCTCCTGAACCTGAACACATCAGGTTGAGGATGAATGCACAAAATTACGGCAGGAAAAAGAATACATTTCTGTGCTATGACAGTGATGACACACACAGTGCCCCATACAAACACGGTGCAAGGTCCATCTTGTGCTGTTCGGCCAACACGTGCCTTATCCAGAAAGAACTAAAAGACTGACAAAACTTGCTGTGAACTTACCAGAAAATCTTGTTTCTTCCCGCAGAAGCAGATTTGAAATTTTCTTTTTTATCTTGAATGCAGCTGACAAATACACTCGGCTAATTCAATTTCTTTGTCAGCATGATTACATTTCGGCTTCAAAATCTTTTGCGGTTAGAAAGTATGGAAAATGTGGAAAATCTTGAGCTGATTACTACACTTCAGAAAACTCTTCCAGTGCTTTTATTACTGCCTTTCGGTGGACTGCGAGGAACTCCAACAAACAGCTGTCTGTGCAGCATGTAATTATGAGGTCATCAGGCACTGCTTTCAGCCACCTCCATTCATTGCAGTTTAGCATAATCCGCCCTTCAACAATAATGCTCACCATAAGAACAAGCAACAACAGTAAACTGATAAGCTATCATCTGAAAGAAAATGCATGATGAATTCTGCAGATTGCTTGTGAATATACTGAGGTTTAGATTACATGGATATACTGCAAAAAATGCAAGTTTAGAGTGCATGTGAAGCCAGTAAGAGCAGTAAGCAAAGACCACAACATAGACTGAGCTAAAACAAGGAATTAAAACACAGCTACAGGAAGTAGGGTGGTAAAAAGAGCACTGTGTTACCTTGCAGGAGTAGAGAAGTCGCCCCAAAGATCAGTGCTTGGATGTGACTGCAGCACAGAATTGGAGTTATTACCATCGAGCTCTAATAAACACCCTGGAACGGGAAATGTAAAATGAAAGAATGAGTCAGCTCAGTCTGCTTAAGATCGCGCCAAAGAGTGGGCGGTTGTAAGAATAATTAATTGAATCATTTGTTACCGGTGTCTGCGCTTCCCACGAGAGATTCTTCGTTGTGATCAGAGATCCCTGAGAATGAAGGGGGCGGGGCTATCTTGCCCCCAGGTGGAGGGGGGAGGAGCCCAAAGCCACCTGCACCCTGGGGACGGGGCTTGTCCTTCCTCCTGGTTTGCTAAGTGAAAGAGATGGGCCATCACTAAACCACGCTGAGCAGTGTTTTTATTTATCAAGGCAAAAAAAGAAAGTTATTTTAAAACTTAAAATCAATCGTGGCTGCTTTACTCAGTATTACCAATGCACAGGACATTTGTCTTGAGAATGCGAGGACTGAAGGAGACAGTTTTACCCCAATATTAAGAGTGATAGTCTGTCCCTCTTTAAATCCCAGATCCAACTTTGGTGCTGAATCAGGAGCCTGAGACTGCTTCATGATTTCATCATCCTGTTTTACCCACCTGAGGGGAGAAAGAGTATGAACACCATTAAAGCAGAGCTTTCATACTGGGTCTACTCAAAAAGAACATTTGTAATTGTATGGAAAAGCTGATTGAACAGGACCAAATCTGAACCTCCTTTCAAATGTAACCAAAATACAATCTAAAGCTTCTGTAATTCTAATACAAATAATAAAAATTAACATTCACATACTAAAATGCACAGTCAAATGAACCCTATAATTAAGTGTTTCAGACAAAACCAAAAGGTTAAATTCTCTCATACCCACATATAAGATTTGTGTCCAGATAATAAACTAGGCACTATACACTATCACTGCGTTGATTAATAAATATGAAAAGGGACATACTTGAAATGGTCCTGCAGTGCGACGTTAAAGTCAAAAGAATCTCCTCTGTCCCCAAACCCAACGCCAATGAATGCACTGCGACCTGTGGGAAAGAACAGCTTGATTGTATCTGGGGAAGGGTGCGATCAAAACCCACCCATTTTATGTGGCTGAACATTACTTGCAATTTAAACATCATACACTCATCAGATCAGTTCTTGTTAACCTTGCCAGTGAGGTCAAAAGGTCAAATTAAACAAACAGTTTAAGTACTCACCAAATATTACTTTGAATGTCAGAATGAAAATAATCTACAGACCACAGTCAGATGGGCAATTAAGTTGCAGGATAAAATGATATATATTTTTAAAAACAAATCCTTTGTCCTAAATGCTGTGTACGCACCACTCTCATCCTGTATACGGAGGACGAAGTAACGGCTCGAGTCGCTTACAGTTTCCACCGAGATTCCAGGAAATTCCTCCACTGGTGCCTGAGCAAATAGCTCCCCTAAAGGTCAGGAAAGACAACAGTACGCTGCATGAAAACGAACTGAGCACCTCGACGGTTCTAACATATCACTCCTCGCTCACTGTATCTCTTTTGCCCTCACCAGATATTTTGTCTTCCAGTTTGATGTATGCCACTTTACCCCTTGCAGTTACCCTCATGCGACCTGTCCAATCCGGCGTGTCCAGCTTCCAATCTGCTGCCCTAAAAGAAAAATGAACCACACAATTGGTTTAACCCTTTAAAATGTAATTATGTGATTAGAATTTTCTTAACTGAACATTCTAATGCTGATGTAACAATCGCAACTAGTAACTGAAAGCAGCATAGTTCTAGAACACTGACATTCCAAATAATCTAGTCTCAATACGTTCTGAACAAGCTAACCGATGTTATAAAATGTAAACGATTAAAGGCCAAAATGTTGAGGTGGGGTTTTCATTCGAGCCTCACAGTTGTAGCTGGCGCTAAATAAGGTACCAAATGCGCATTTAATTTGTTGAGATGAGAGAAATGCCATTGAGCTATTCTTGAAATATTCTCGTATTAGTGTGAGGCACCTAACGTTACACTATGTCGTGCTCAACTACCAGCCGGCTATATAGTATATTAGATGCCCTAATCACATGCAAATCCATAAAATGTTAGGAATCGTTAGGCGTACTCGTTTAACTACATTGGGCTCAAATTAATCTAACAATTTGCAGTAGTTAGCAATAGCCAAGGTTAGCTAAGTAGCTAGAATAAATGCTGTACGTGGCTATTAATCTTAACGAACAGCTTGCTAGCTAGATAGAGCGTTAAGCGTGTCTAAATTAGTGTGCATATTTTCGTGACACGATGACATTTTCTATCGTCTTCACATCAAACAGCCTAGCTATAGTTGCCCAGCTAGCTAGACCTGCTGACACAGCACTCGCTTGCAATCACTGTTGATGAAACTATGCGTATTCTGCTCAATACTCTTTTTGACAGTGGCAATCATTCCGTGCCAGGTAACTGCGTTAGTTGTCTGCGTAAATGAACAGTCTTGGATTTGTTTATACTGGCAGCATAATTAAGAACTGGCAGAAGAGCCTAGCTAATGTTAGCTATGCTAAATGAACTGAAGATGCGCTCCCGTGTTCCCACTCTCCCACGACAGGTGCATGAAACCAAGGCAAGCTACACAGCGTTGACTAGACCTAAGTTCCACCAATTCACTGGGTACGTACCCAGGTCTGTCTACTACTGGCTCCTAACTGTATATCAACTTTCAAAAGATGCACCAGCGACATAAAAAGTTAGCTAGGCAGGCAACGCATGCCTCTTAGTGACCTCGCAAACTGTTGGGTCCGATAGCCCCTTCACAGAATCTGTATTTAGTACCCACACCACGGCAAACCGTGAATGAGCAGTGCTCTGTAAGGATATCGCACTTCTTTACCTGTACCCACGGTTCGATGCTCGCGGTGGGATTCGGTAAACGTTAACGTCAGGTTTCACACACAAGATCGACTCGTACTCAACCTCGGTCGCCATGTTGACTTAAATTCAATAGCGGTATGTGTCCAATTCACCGAACTGTGGTCCAATTGCTAGCTGTGCGTAACGTGATCTTGTAGTGGCGTAAGAGAGCAACGGCCCATATAATAATTACAATAATTGTCAAATAAGTTATCAACTGAGATTAATACGGAAAATGAGAGCTACTCTCACTTTGTAGACTCTTCGAAATGAGAAACTGACAAATACAGCACAAAAGTGGTAACTTCTAGTATCGATTGCTCTTTTTGACAGTATATTTAATGTACAGCGCTGTTTCTTCTAGAACAGTAAAACAGATGATGGTAAAAATGACAGAGCATGTAACCAGAGAAATGAGACAGAAACGACGAATTTTCCGTGTGAAGTCCACTGCTTTAATGGCAATCAATACAGTGGTACATTAAACGACATTAATGCTACACATGAGAGTAAATTCAAGTTTCAGGGATATTGCAGACTTTTGACAGCACCGTGTTACAGTTACAATCTTGAGATTCCCATTATTTCATGGAGATCATCAAAATGGAGAATGAGAGGAAGTTGATGATTCAGAATCCAAGGAGTGCAAATGCATCTCTTAAATCTTCAGTTTCACAGGGCTGAGTGAAAAGAGAGAGATTATGGCATTACACAGCCCATGGCTCATATGGGATTAAAGGACAGTCTGTGCCATGCTTAATTCGAAACGCACAGAAGCTTTATATCAGTGGTTGCAAACCCTGTTCCTGGAGATCTTCATTTCAGCCCTAATTTGGCATGCAAAATTCTACTAATCAGCAGCTCAGCTATATCTCTAGTTGTTGAATTAGGTGTGCTTTGTTGGGATTGGAGTGAAAACCTACAGGATGGTAGATCTCCAATAAGAGCGATTGGAACCACTGCTTTAAATATATAGTACATTGAGGGTTTGCTATTGTGACACCTCTAAATTTAGTGTCAGGACAATGTACACATTTGATAAACTAGTATTTTGAAAATTAACGACAGGAAGCTAGCTCATTATCACAGGAAGTATGTCAGGGATGAGTAATTTCAAATGTTGCTTGCTTGGCTCCCAATTCCTTTTCATTGTCTAGTATAATTACCTGCAGAATACGGTTGAGTTTTCTTGCTAGTCGGACCGAGTTTCGGTGCAGATCTTCCCAGGCTTTGAATCCTCTTTCTCTGCGGGCTACAAAGGTTTGCCAGCAGTAGAAATAATCTGACAGAGAAGAATGTTTCATTGTGAACAGATTGATACATATACAGAAAGAAAATTACTAACAAAAACGTACATTTCCTATATCTAGGTTTCAGGAAACACAAGATGTACAGCATGTACAGTGAGGTGGAATTAAGTTCAGTGTTGATGTGATCTTGGATTGGTGAGAAGAATGCTGCTTAACATTAATTATATCTGTGTGGTTGATTGGTGGTCCCCTGTTAGACCTCTGCCTGTACCATCCTTCTTCATCATTGCTCAACTAACAAACCAACTATTATTTCTGCCAGCTTCAGCTGGTGGTCCATTTATGCTCAATGTGTTGGGAACAGGACTGCAACCCTTAAATGTAATTTGATAAATCTATATTTGCAGGGGGAATCTGGACAGGGGAGTATGTCAGTCTTCACTCTGTAGTGACACCAGTCCACCCCTACCTTTGTAGCTCATGACAGAGAGCTGGACCCCTGCCCTCTTCAGGATCCTCAGCCCTTCCCTCTCGGCACTGTCCTCTGCATCGCAGAAGTACAGGCGAGAGACGAAGATGCGCAGTTTGAGGTTTGGGGTTTGGCTGAGGAACTGAGCCAGGCGACGCGAGCAGTCCAAGCAAGGGGACCAGGAGCAGAACCATGTCACAGAGTAGCAGAGCTGAACACCCCCGGGACCACAACCCCACAGGCCTGGGCACAGCGCCCCCAAGTGGCTTAGGAAAAGAAGCTGAGCGAGAGAAAATCCAGAGCAAGTACACGATTAATGGAGGAGAGATTACACATTGTAGTGCTTACTACAACAAAACATTACTTAGGGATTATGTTGAAACATGTCTAGAATGTAAAGCCTTGAAACATTGGGAATTTTCATTGACATGCATTATAAACACTGAAATATAAATTATAAACTACAGTAAAAACACAAAAGCGTAGCCAATGTATTCTTTGGTGAATTTTCTAATTCAGTTTGCATCATGTACAAATCTTGCATATGAGAAGGATTAAATAGTTGTTTATAGGAAATCTAAGTTGTTTTCAAGAGTCAGAATCACTGGAATAAGCACTAAGCATAAAGACCCCTGTCTTGAGCGGCGCTGAGAAGTTGATGTTCTGAAGTCCAGAGGTCTTAGCTATCCACTGAACTTACCCCCATCACTTTCACAGGGCAGTTGCACTTCAAACTGCTGTCTCTTTTCCTCAGAACTCACCTCAACATGCAAGCCAGCGCGATTGCGCAGGTGGCCGAAGTCAAAGGACAGCGAGTCCGGGCCGTCCCTCCTCTTCACCACAAAGCACAGGTAGGTCTCATGGCGACCTTTAGCCCAGCGCATGTTCTTATAGTGGTAAATGAACTTCTTCTGAGTCAAGAGAACACTGACAAACGTGGACAGTCAGGCAACAGTGGCACTGTTTTCTTGACGCGTGCATCTAATGCAGCTGTTATCTGCCCATTCAAAATATGGATAAACACAATCTTCACTGCTTAAACAGAAACTCTGGTATGTGATTTTTCTAGAAAAGTTGAGTGAATTTTTATACTTAACTATAATGCACATGTTTTGCTTGTTTGGGAAAATATATAATAATTTCTAAATCATTTAATGTGGATTAAAACAGTTAAAATAATTATACTAGTTTTCTGACTTTTAAAAAAATAATAATATGAGAGTCCTTAGACTTGTAATGGCAGTATTGCTTTGGTGAAAGTAATCGTATAAATAAGGCATGCATTTATCTCACTGCTATCGCATTGGTAAAGACCAGTGTTTCACACCAACCTTTTACTTGTCTCGCTTTCATTCACAGCTTTGAATGAAACTAGAGAAAGTTTTCTAGAGCATCCTGAATGGACCTAACAGTAGAGACTGCAACTAGACAAATGATACTATTTTGCATCACCTTGTGACCGAAAGCTTGCATCATTAAAACAAGAGAAAGGGAGAGACAGAAATGTAGTACTATAGTATCGGTTTTGCTCACCTGTCCAGTTTGGTAATCATTTCGAAAGATGAAGCTCTTTCTCTCTCGGAGAATCAGTCAAGCGTACATGTGAGCGGGTGATTGAGTGAGCGCATGAACTGTGGAGGGAGACAGTTAGCTAAGGCAATAGATAGATGGGGGCTTCTGGTTGGCAGACAGATTTTTAAAAACGGGAGGGGAGGCGTGATCAAATTCAATTGATGTGACTGCTGAAAAGGAACAGAACAAAGGATAACAGTGGACTGATTGATCTACAGACGTTATGCAAAGTTTTAGAACTGTATTTAAACGTGATACACTTATTGTACACTTATGTGCAGTATGTGCATAAACAAATGTACTGTCACATATTTGTTTGTATGTGAAGCGATTTGCAGACACAAATGACTATAACAACAAGTAATTCAATCAAACCTGTCTGTGAAAAGTATGTGATGACAAAATGAACTTTCGAGTGTGGTTTGCCACATTATTTGATGTGAATTGTAGCCTTTTAATTTTATGATAATTAAATGGCATGAATAGCATGTTTGAGACATGGAAAATTCCAAGCCTTGCATGCTGTGTTAAATACCCACTAATTTGATTCTCCCAGTGCAGAATTTCCCAGATTCCTTCAGTCCTGTCATCCATTAGGCCTTTTCCCAGACTGCCTTTTCCAATGGCTGTCCTCCGACACGCCTCTGCTCTGGCTCCATGGTGGGTGTGGGGGGGCCTCAATAGCTTTGACCCCTTAGCATGAGGAGATCCCAACAGCCTCGCCCAGTGATGGGATTTGGAACGTTTGGGCTCTGAGCCAAAGATGCGATCACCTTCTGTAAAATTTGTTCAGGCATTATTGTCCATTTTTTGAGAGGCTCTCGTCTGCTCCCAGTGAACTAACGCATTCCGTGGGTTTGGGAATTTATCGCTCCCAGTTTGCGTGTTTTTTTTTTTTTGGAGAGCGTCTACATGTGCCGCATATCCGACCTGCCACATCTGGAAATGGTTTCACAGCCCCTCCACATACCCGGCTCCGCTCTCCTCCGCTGCAGGCGGTCCTGAACCGGTTGCACTTCCAGCGGTTCTGAGTGCGCTTGCATGGGCTGGCCTGAACCTCACCAGCCTTTGTGTTATAATGATGGGAGTTGAGCGGAGCTGACCGATTCGCTTCACGGACAGGCGTGCTCGTGCCCAGCGACGCTGCGGCCCCCCTCTCGAATGTGCAAACAGACCGAGTGCTGCCGGCCACTGCAGTGCGCTCTGCCAGCGAGGGAAGGGAACGAGACAGGAAATGCCGAGTCATTTTTTCCGAAACCCACCCACCTACACACTCGCACACACACGTGCACACACACACACACACACACACACAAAACCACACGCTACAGACACACACAACCACAGTCACAAACACTTACTTTCCAGTGGCCTTTACTCACATCTGTTTCCTGTAAACACTAATAGCTGCAATTTGGTTTTGAGTTTTTACTAACAGGTGTTTCTGAAGTGGAGGTTTAGTCATGTAGTAAAGGGTAGGAGCCCTTTTGAACAGTCATTTGGTTTTGTATTATAAAACAGTTTTTTTAAAACTGACTTTGTAAAGGTCCTGTTGCACAAGTGTATTAGATTAGTCTTCATGGAGAGAAAAACTGTAAGAAAAATGACAAATCACAATTCCATACTAGCCTTTAATCTATGTAGTTTTTTTCAATACTGCAAAACAGTATGTGCTTCATTCCCACCATCCTTTTTTTTTGTTTTTGTTTTTACTGTACAGACATCCGGTGGTGCATATATGTTAGCAATTAGGCCTACTCTTCCTACCGCTTGAGGTTAACCGAGAATGCATCTGGGTTAGGCTAGTGAAGTGCACCACGGCGTGCCGCCCACACACTAACGGTCGAGGCACTAGCGTAACCTCACACCTGTGACACACACGTGTACCTCAATCAGTGATTAGTTTACGCAGAGGGAAAAAAAGCAACAGAAAAGGGGACATAAAAAACACAGGTAACTGAGAAAAGGACGAAGGAGAGATGGATCAGGAGGACGAAGAGACGGCAGCCGTGTTTTGCAGATTCATGACAGCACAGCCGCACACTTCCTCCAGCACAGGTGAGAGTGTTTAGAGGTGAGGTGCGGATGTAGAAAGTCAGACGAGAGTTCTGCAGACTCATGCTAACCACAGGCTTCCCTTGACACACGCTAACTGTTTTCACAGCTACAGTGCCTATGGCCTGGCCCGACAACATTCATAAATTCAGTGGCCTGTTTCTGTATTCTGCATTTATGATTACTTCATAATGTTAATTTGGATTCTTCGAGAATATGGATTTACTGAACATTCTGAGTAGGAATATCTATGAAAAAAATGTCCTAGTAAGAATATTACTGTGAAATACTGCTTTTTATTTTTTACTATAATACATGTCTAACATTGCATCTGCTAATACTTAGATATTAATACAGCACATAAAAAGATAAATATGTGTCATGTAAAAATGATAAACACTGGGGCCAGGTGTTCACTTGGATCACTTAAGACTCATGTTCTGAGTGTGCTTTTTTTTGGGGGGGGGGGGGGGGGGGGGGTTGAAAGAAGTTGAAAGAAGACATTTGTTTTTATAAAACTCATTTTCATATTCAAACAGCAATGTAACAGTAGAATCGTGATCACATGATCATGTACAATAATCCTTTGTGAGGAGGAAGAGTGCCCCCTTCAGTGCAGGCTATATTAGAGGAGGACAGGCTCACTGTAATAACTTGTGGCTCTACCAAAAGCACTGAATTTACAATTACAATCAGGATTCAAAGCAAAATAAATAAAACAAATAAATAACATAAATTATGATGAAGAGATAGTCAGTCACTCTGCGTAGTCCCTGCAATCCTTTTGCTTGTGCTATCTGCAATGAAATTCGTCTTATCACTAGAGATGTCTCAGTTAGTACAGGTGTTCTCAAATTTTCTGCATCTGCTGTAACCTGCTCTAGCATTTCTTTGTTCTGCTTTTCTTTCATTTTGCCCTTCGCTCCCTATTTTTTCCCCTGAACTGTCCTTCATTTTCACAATCACTCTTTCAATCATACTCTCTTCTTACAGATGCTTCGCATACACCTTAGTGACCTGGAAGCCTAACCACCCCCTTTCTTCTTCCTCTTCCTCCTGCTGCAGTTCATCTTCATCCTCTTCTCTCGTCATCATCTCTCCATGCCTTTTGTAGCACAGCTTTTGGAAAAATGCCTCCCCCATCTTCGAAGGGGCGGGCACATGCGCGTACACCCTCCTGGTCCCTATCTCTTTCTCCCTGCTCTCCAAACACTGCACCAGGAGGGTTCCTAACCCCTTCCTCCGGTACCAGCACTGTACGACCACCCTACAGATCCTGCCGTCACCCTCTCTCCTCCCTCCTTCTCTAAAAACGCAGCCCACAATCTCCCCATCCAGGTCTGCCAGCCACACCTCCCCCGCCTCTCTCTCCTCCCTCTCCCTGGCTTTCTCTTTCCGCCGACGCCTGCCCTTATCCTGAGCCTCCGGGTCCCTGGCCTTTTTCTCATCAGTACTGGCTGTGGACTTTCCCCCCGCCCCTTTAGCGTGAGGGTTTTCCAAGGTGCAGTCCCCTGTCCCATGGTGACTGGTTCCCATGTAATCCCAGTAGGGCTTCCTGGTCCCCAGTATTCCCACCGAACGAGGGATGGTGAGTTTGAGGTACATGATGACGACAAAGACAGGGAGGATCAGAGCCAAGATGAAGGAGTGCAGGAGAAAGCGCAGGGCGGAAGAAATGATGGCGAGGAGGAGAAGGGCCAGTGGACGAGTAAGGAGGTGCAGAATGAGGCGATTCTCCGAGCCTTGTGCTCCTTCCTGCATGAAAATGAAAGAACACACAGAAAACACTTTCATGGAAATCTTTACTTTCAAAAAAAATCAGCAGTGTCTTTTGAGCACGACTCATGAGTCACTTTATCATCGTGTTTACATCCTTCCAGTGTTAACTAATACGTGGGTGCCAGAATTTTGCTGAGCTCCATAACCCTGATGAGTCTATTACAAAACCACACCTTAATAAGTTCTTTCACAGCCTCGATGTCGTCCTCTTCCATCCGCCGGATAACAACCTCGCCCAGGTCCAACTTCATCTTTTTCTTGCAAGGGAATGCCAATATCTGCTCAAATTGGATAACAGAAAAACGTTTATCTGATTTCAGATAATTTTACTGTGAATGAAAAGGCCGCGTTTACAATTTATGGTAATGAACTATTGCGGATTCCGTTATGTATTCCAGTTTAGGTAAATATTTTGATGACGTGTCGTGATGGCCAGCTAATTGCAATGCATTTTAAATAACTCTTGATAAATTATGCTGACTTCAGATACAAATTAACCGAGCGGATAGCCGCACTGGCAGATTGGGGGGATTAGCTAAAAGGTCCGCCATAATAACCGAATCATGCGTAATTTATGCTGAGATTTGCGGATCAACCAGAGACTGGATCAACCAGTACCCGTCATAAAGCAACTGTAGTAATAGCTAAAAACCCTATCTCGCTTACGTTAGTGGTATGGAAATGGCGAAGAAAGACCAGGGACGCGAGTGGAAACTACAGCTAGCATCCGAGCTCGCGACCTATACATTTCAAAACCTTATAAGGCATCTTGCTAGCTAACGTCAATAGTATGACTGTTGAGTCTAAGCATGTGGGTATCTACCCAGCTATCACGAAAGGAAATAAAGATTTCTACGTATATACCTCCCCGGTCCAAACCCCATACCTTAGACCAGGAGTCTAGTCAGTATCGGGATCCAAAGATAGCAAGCCTAAGCGTTATAAATTATAACAACGGTCGCTATGTGAGATTTCTCCTGCTCGATTGAATGACTTAAGAAAACTCCGGCGTAAAGGGCCGACACACTAGAACGAAGGTTAATTACTGACGTACCTGATTTTGTGAATATGTCTTGCACGCCAGTTACGTGGTGTAATACCCATTACCTAATACAGTTCATCAGCACACATACGCTAGCGTAGTACGTGAATTACGCTGTACGTACCGTGGAGCGTCTGGCTGTCACCAACGCTCTATGGTAATGAAATCCAGGACATCCCTATTTCGAGATACATACCTATTTCAAGATTAATTTAAGTGATGCCAGTATAAATTCAGCCCAGATACTAAAATAAATGATGCAGTAAAACACACATACATTGTTATTAATCTGTTGCTTTATTATTATTACTATTATCCTGTACCAATAATAATATTGAATCCAAGCAAAATATAGACAAGAGTATTATATTCACAAAAAAAAATCATGTTCACTTTATACAGTCAGCATGATCAATCAAAATCTTTTAAATACCATCGCCCTGGTCTACTGTCTTCCAAGTCTGTAGTTTATGTAAACTGCTCTGATGTGTGTGCTAAATTTTTCTATTTATTTCGTGCTGACTTCATTGACTCCTGTATGTACATTGAACACCCTCACTTAGCCCAAATCAGAATACACAGGGATGCCTACTGAGACATACAAATAGAGGCAGAGACCATGCCCTTGAAACTGATAAATGGTCCTGAGCTAGATTATGATGAAAAAGCTCGAGAACTGCAGGAAGTGATTCCGTTTAACCGTGTCTGACGTGGTAGGGTTATATTTGTGCTTTTCACATGAGACCATTTTGATGAGAACCAACTTAACTGAGAACAATAGTGACTTCATGCAAAAAGCACAGGGACATTAGACGCAAGGAAAAAGGAAAGCTCGTTAATCGTGTAATACATACGAAAACAGGTCTGTGGTGATTATCAAACGAAGGCATGATCTCTACCGACTAAATTTGTAGCTCAGCACCAGCCTGACCAGAACACACTCAGCAGTGCTTTGCATTGTGTCAGGCCTACTGTTCTGCCTGTGAGAACCGTGTGTGGTGTTTATTAGAGGTTTCAGACGGGGCCGTCACAATGAGAAGAGGACTGAGGCTCATTTTGTAGCTCTCCACCACCACTCTGCATCTCTCTCCCGTTGTCTTCTCTCTCTCCGACGGACCTGGCCTCCATATCGCGCTTCATTTGTCCCACTGCTCCCATATCTCTCTCCGCCTCCTCGCCCCCACACTCCCCCTTTCCCTCCGTCTTTTCCGCCACGCCTCCCTCTCCGTCCATCCCTCCCTCCCTCAGGCTGCTGGTGCTGACCTCAATGATGACTATGCCCTCCCCTCCCTCCAGCTGAAATATGCCTTCCATTGCCTCACCGCCTTCTCCCACCACCCCGCCGGCTGCGTTGAAGCCGCCCCCCGTTCCCGAGGCGTTCCCTTCCCCTTCTATCAGTGCAATCATCTGAACCCTCTCCCCAGACCCGGAGTCCACCATCTTGGCCTCGTCTCCGAGCTCGAACACCAGTTCCCGCCCGTCCAGAGGAACCAAAGCCTGGGAGGGTGGGCAGGCTAGTCCCAGGTCACCACCCTGGGCCTCAGGGAAGGAGCTGCTCGGCAGGCTCTCTTCCTCTCTCCCCGGCTCCGTCTTAAAGTGAAGGACGAAGGACTCTCCCGCTCTCTCCACCCCTCCCTCGATCCCCGGTTCGCTCTCTCCCTCTCGTTCTCCGGCCCACTGTTGAAGTAGGTTCAGGGACACCATCCCTCCCTTCTCCTTCTCCGCCTCGCTTTCGCCATCCTGCTTGGTCTCGAAGCGCAGAACGAACGACTCGCCCTCCCCGCCCCCCGCCCCGTCCCTGTCGCCCCCGAACTGCAGCACGTACGACTCCCCGCCCCCGCCCTCCGCGTCCAGGCCGTCCTTCTTCCCAGCGTCCTCCGCTCCCTTCTCGAAGCAGAGAACGAACTGCTCCCCCGGAGCGGCGTCCGGGCATTTATCGCCCGCGGCCGGAGGGGTCCCGTCCCAGGGGGCGGGGTCAGAGGGGAGGGGCTCTGGGGAAGCACTGACAGTTTGTGGCTCTGCAGTCACAGCTGAGGAGACGGGGGCAGTGGAGGGGACCGGAGTGATGGGAACAGAGGGAAGTGGAAGGGCTGACAGGCAGCTGACAGGCCGAGGAGAAGACGTGGTAGCGCTCGCAGCGGTGGTGGTCGAAACGACTGTGGTATTTGTGACCGCCACTGACAAAACCCCAGGGTGGCCGGATGCGCTGGTTACCGGGGGCGTGGGGGCCGTTTTCTGGGGCACGGCTTTGGGTTTTCGTGCACGCCTGGGCCTAGGCGTCCTGGTCCTGCTGCTTTTGCCTAGTATACTGGAGGTTACAGCAGGGCTAGGGGCCGGGGTAGCTGCGTTCGTCAGAATGAACTGAGTCTGTATGGTTTGGAACTGGGGCATCTGGCTTTGGCTCGGACCCAACACCGGCTGCAGGGCCGGTATGGTCTGAACCAGAGGGAGGGGCTGGGGGTCCGGGACAGGGGGCGCTGCAGCCGTGGGGTTGGACGCGGTCGGGACGAGGATGAAGCTGGGCTGACCGCCATTAGTGGACTGGCACTGCACCAGGAAATAGTTCTGAGACTGGGGCGGCGGGGGCGGGGGAGGCGGCGGCGGGGGCGGGGGCGGAGCCGGGGCGGACAGGGGTATGAGCTGGAGCCCCGTGGCGGTCTGTATCATGAAGTAGTTCTGGGACGTGTTCGGAGGGATGTCCAAGTTCGGCGGGGACAGAATCAGGGTGGAGTTGCCCGCGCCCTCCGTGAAGGACATGAGGTTTCCACCGGCCACTCCGGCGGCGGCGACGGCCAGGCTCTTGGCGGCCTTGGCGCCGTCCTTGGCGCCGTCGCCGTGCGTCCGCAGGTGCCGCTGCAGGTAGGAGTGCATGACGAACTCCTTGCCGCAGAACTGGCACTTGAAGTCCTTGCGGGAGGAGTGGGTGCGCAGGTGCAGCTGCAGGTTGGAGGAGTGCGTGAAGCTCTTGTGGCACTGGCCGCACTGGAAGGGGCGCTCGCCCGAGTGCGTGCGCACGTGCTGCTTCAGGTTGGACGTCTGCGAGAAGGACTTGCCGCAGATGGAGCAGGCGTGGGGCCGCAGCCCCGAGTGCAGCTGGCTGTGCCTGCGCAGGCAGCTGGTGTTCTTGAACGACTTGCCGCACTCCTGGCACACGTAGGGCCGCTCGCCCGTGTGCTGGCGCAGGTGGTACTGGTAGTGGGAGCTCCACTTGAACGTGAGCGGGCAGTAGGGGCACTGGAACGCCCGCACGCCGGTATGGACCTGAGGAGCAGTTTGTTATGTTTTTACACTTAAGGCAAATATGTACATCAAGAGATATTCTCCTTAATAATGTTTTAACCGCTTACATAACGAGCACACAAAGACACAGTGCCACTGTACACACGTACGCACAGGACATGCTGTACAGGCATAGACGTGTATCTGCAGCGATAATAGTACTCACGCAGGAGCGCAAAGACAGTTACATCACTTTGACTGACACAGGCACATAGATACTAAAAATAGATACTAGGGCAATACCCTCCAGTGGCTAAAGGACAAGGACAAGCAAATCAATCCCACTGGAGCTATGAAGCGGTTAAATCTAGGATCCGGTGATGACAGCACCGCTTCATCATCGGAGGGAGAGAGCAAACAGAGACAGACAGACAGACAGACGGACGGACAGACGGACAGACAGACAGACGGACGGACAGACGGACGCAGAAACAGACGGAGAGACGGAGGTGCGGGCGGAGGCCGTACCCTCTGGTGGATGGACAGCAGGGAGGACCTCTTGAAGCTCTTGCCGCACTCGGTGCAGCGGTAGGGCCTCTCGCCGGTGTGGTCGCGCATGTGGTAGCGCAGGCCCGACGAGCCCTTGAAGGACTTGCCGCACTCCGAGCAGCGGTACGGCCGCTCTGTCCGTCACGCGGAAGGGCCGGAGAAAGAGGCGTGGCAGGGAGGGGGGGGGAGAGGGGGGCGGGCAGGAGGTTAGCTCTTCTGCTTTTGATTGACAACTCCTAGTCTCACTTGAAAACTCGCCCCTTCAGGCTATCCATTGAACGATCATCTGGCTGTGTTCAATGACATCACAACACCGCTAGTCTCTGTCTTTCCAGCCTTATCCTGTCACCTGTTTTAATTTATACATATCTTGCCTACATATCTTGTTTTCTTCTCCACATTTCTTGTCTAATTTCTTGTCTTTATACCCCACATGTCTTTTTTCCTGGGTTATTCTATGCACTGCCTTTCTGCACACAAAAAATTACATTGGCAAAGCCCATTTAAATAAGCACACAAAGGATTCACGCTCGTTACTGAAATGAAACGCGTGGCATGGCGGTCCACACCGTTGTTGGTGTTGGGGCCGGCGGCCCTGTTGGCCGCTCCCCTCTTCGGGCCCTTGGCGGCCCCGCGCTTGCCCTTGGCGGGCTCCCGCTCCCCGTCCTCGGTCACGGCGATGAGGCTGACGTGGATCTCGCGCTCGGCCTGGTCGCCGTCGCGGCGCTTGGCGGCGGGCGAGGCCGGCAGCGGCAGCGAGAGCGAGAGCGAGGGCGGGCAGACGATCTCGGCCTCCGCCTCGGCCAGCAGCCGCTGCTCGGGCGTGTGCGAGTGCTGGTGCGTGAGCAGCGAGGAGAGCAGCGAGAAGGAGCGGTCGCAGGCCGAGCAGCTGAACTGCGAGCGCGACTGCGCGGCCGACAGGGAGTGCGCCTGAGGGAGCCCAGCCAGGGAGGAAGAACGAGCGAGAGACGGAGAAAAGAAAGCTTTAAACCCCCGGAAATGACACCATATTATTCAGACAATGGCCCAGATACACTCAACCTGATAGATGTAATAAAAATAAGAATGTATTTACATATTTACTTGAACATGTGCACACAGAGACCTGTTTAACACTTCTCAGATTTATGAGGCATCTGTCAGAATTCTTCCAATTAAATGAATGACAAGACCAAGCAGTCAACAAGGTCAAAGTGAATTATCCAAATGTATGTAGGGCAGCATTTGTGCTGTACGCCCTTTTGGAAATAACTCTGTCCCCCACTCACCTGAGTCAGGTGTCTGCTTAGCCTGCCGCTGGTGTTGAAGCTCTTGCCGCAGTAGGTGCAGTCGGTGGATCCCGCGGCGGCAGTGGGCGGGGCAGCGGCGGGCGGGAGCTGCGACACGGCGCCGAAGCTCTGCAGGAGGTCGAACTGGGCCTGCGTCTGGGCCACCCCGCCATCCGCGCCCCCGGCCAGGCTCAGGAGGTCCGCCGCGCCGTGCCCGTTCTCCGAGATCGTGGTCGTCTCCACCACCTCCTCGAAGTCCGCCAGCAGGGGGCCGGCCCCCACCAGGCCCACCCCGCCCTCGCCGCCTGCCTCCTCCCCAGCTCCGCCCCCTCCCCCCTCGCCCTGGCCCAGCGCGCCCAAGTGCAGGGCCTGGTGCTGCTCCAGGTCGGCCTGCGTGCCGAAGGTCTGGCTGCAGCTGCCGCAGCTGTAGAGCAGCACACTGGGCCCGGCGCCCGCGTCCTCGCCGCCGCCGGCCTGGCTGGGGGCTGAGGTGAGCGTCAGCTGCGGTAAGAGCGTCTGGTTTTGGCCGGGGGCGTGATGAGACAGGAACACCTCCCCGACCTCCACCCCGACCGCGGCCTCCTGGCTCACGAACCCCACCACGTCGGTTATCCCCACGCCTACGGAAACGCCCTCAGTGGCCACGCCCTCCGCCGCCACCGCGGTCATCGCTGTCACCGCCGCCGCTTTCCCGCCGCCCGCCTTCCCCTTGCCCTCCGCGTGCGAGTTGCGGTGCAGCGCCAGGTTGGAGGAGTGCGTGAAGCTGCGGCCGCATTCCCCGCAGATGTAGGGCCTCTCGCCGGTGTGTATGCGCATGTGCTGCCGCAGGTTGGTGGACTGCGTGAAGGCCTTGGTGCAGACGGCGCACACGTAGGGCTTGAGGCCCAGGTGCACGTTCTTGTGCCTGCGCAGGCTGCTGGAGTTCTTGAAGGCCTTGGGGCAGCTGTCGCAGGGGTACGGGCACTCGCCCGTGTGCTGCCGCAGATGGTACTGGTAGTGGGAGCTCCACTTGAACGTCAGGGGGCAGTAGGGGCACTGGAAAGTGCGCAGGCCTGTGTGGACACTGCGGTGGACCTATAGACACAAAAGGCAGGCATGCTGTTAACCCTATAAGTTGTGACATCACAAATATGTGATTAGAATGTTCTTAACTGAACATTCTAATGCTGACATAACAATCACTTCTGGTAATTGAAAGCAATGGAGTTCTAGAACACTGAATTTGAAAAAACACTCCAAAAAAACCTACTCTTCAATGGGTTCAATATTAGAAAGAATAAACAAAAACTCAATTTAATAATTAGCAAACTTCACTGTGTTTCTCATACACAAAAATATTAATGTACTAGGCTAGTTGTCATACCCTTGGTTAAAAAGACCAAGTCTGTGAATGATAACACTGTATGGCCCAAAGAGGTATCACTCCATCCATCAAAGTATGACTCACCTGTAAGAGAGAGGAGCGTTTGAAAGCTTTTCCACAGTCCTCACACTTGTAGGGCTTCTCACCTGAGTGTGACCTGGATCAAGAATAATAGCATCAGTGTAGTGTACTGATTAAAAGAACATGATAAATAAATGGTGGGAAATTTTTGAAAATTTTCAAATAAAACATAATACACCCCTGACAAAGGCTGGATAATTCCACTTAGAAAACATAATGGAATAGACAGGACAAGAAGTGAAGCAACTGGGCCTGTAATGGCGCCCCCTACCTCTGGTGATAGAGCAGTGCGGATGAGCCCTTGAAGGCCTTGGGGCAGAGGTTGCAGCGGTACGGCCGCTCGTTGTTGTGGCTGCGCTGATGGTGGGCCAGCCTGGAGGACCACTTGAAAGTCTTCCCACAGTCCAGACACTGGAAGGGGTGCTCTGGGTTCTGGGGCGTGGCTGGAGGGGGAGCCATCTCCACTTCAGTGAGCACTACCTGGCCAGCCTCCTTCTCCATCTGCTGTTCCTCTTCCCTCTCTCCATCCTCATCACCCTCCTCCCCAGCAGTGAGAAGGGAGGGAAAGGGAGAGAGGGAAGCAGCGGACTGGTTGGGCAGGAGTTCCGTTTTGATGACCAGAGTGGCTACTGTGTTAGCCATGGTGCCGGGGTGGGGAGGTGTAGATTTCTGTGCAGTATATTAACCCTTTTTAAGCAACTCTTTCCCCAGTTTGTTCATTGCTAATTGGATATTGTTTCAGTTGCTCTGAAATGTCTCCTCTTTTTAGCCCCCGCCCCCTTTAACTCCTTCCACCTCCTTTCTTTCACAAATGGAGAGATGAAGTTATCTGTAAAATAATAATAACAATAATAATAATAATAATAAAACCAAGATAAAACAAAGCTAAAAAAAGACAGGAAAACTAAAATATACAATACATTAAAAGTTAGTTCTGCACAGGATGCTGCCTGCACACATTACAGAGCATGACTGAAAAAATAGCTATTACTCCCAGCGTCAGGAGGAATTCATCAGCACTCAATGCAGTGGTGAAAGCATGTGAAGGCTGGGTACACCGCACAAGTAACCGTTATAATAAATACCAACTTGCTGAACTGCACTGCATAATCTTCACGCTAGCATCACTCAAAGCCGTATTTTCTACTATCAATGAATATGTCACGTAAAACTAGAACTTCTGTTAATGTGTTTGCTAAACCAGCTGGAACGCCGTAATTGACCGTCAGCACAATAGATGCGCAAAGAAATACATTAATGCACAATTTATACCATACTGCACCCTCTTTTATAAGTCGGCCCACATTCAATCCCTACACCTTCCCCTTTAAATCCCACCTCCTCCTTCCTTCTTTCCCCTCCTCTCACCTTCTCTCTGTATCCGTCTGTCCCTATCATATCGTCCCTAATGTAGATAGCTAGCTTGCTAGGTACGAGTTTCACAAACCACGGAAAAACAAGATAACACCCACCTTCACGTTTCTACCCAAGGCGATGCGATACAGAATAAGATTTAGCTATTACTGAGCGTCGCCAACAGAACCCCATCCGAAACTGGCCTTCTCGAATCAATGTCAGTCTTCCTTCAAGCGAAATTAATAAGCGCCGTTTATGCTTTTGATGTGTGTTTTGCATAAATCAGAATGTAGCTATTTGTTGTTTACTATTTGTTTAGTTCCAATTATAGACAGTGTTATTCTATAAAAAAGGATTGGAAGCCGCAGTGTAAGACCATACAACCTTAACAATAATCTCGAGCACAAACTAACTAGCAGTCACCCGCCCGCTGCCGCCTCCCAGCAACGGCGATAGCTATTGGCTCGCTTTTGCCCTCCGACCGTCTTTCCCATTGGTTAAGAGAATGAAGATGAGAATTTTGGGTCTGATTTAGTTGTGAACCCCAAGAGGTCCGCATATTAATTTAAAACAAACGCTAGGTACTATAATTAAATTAAACGCGTTAAGCGAAAGATAGGAGGAGGGAATTTGGGGGTTTCAGGGAAATCAAGACACGCCTATCAAATGTGAGGGCAACATCGCTTCACCTGATAGGAAATGTAGTTTTGCCGTCATTATTTATTTTAATTATAACACATTGCCTGTGTAAAACGGGCCTTTTTGTGTTATACAGTGTGTTCACAGTCTTCGAGAAATGTGTAAGTTGGTTACCTGAGAGAAAATACATATGGGTATCAGATCCGCCAATATTAGACGTACAATCAAATGCATTTCCACCCCGGCTGTATTTTTCATATGTTCAGCTTTTCAGATGACTGGACTGTGGTGTTCCTACTTTCAAGGTAGGTTAATTTTAAACGATTGAGTTCTAAGATACTAATGCATAAACCTGTTTTGCAATGTGCGTTTGGCAGTGTATTAGTTGAATCTGTAGCCTACTTAGTAAACAGTTTGTTTCATAAATTAAGTAAGGTTACTGACTTGTATTTAAAATATAATTCCCTTTCTTCCATCATTAATTAAGGATCCCAATTTAACATCTGGACACAAAATAAAATTTTTAAAAAGTCTTTATACATTTATTTTACAGTTCTAACATTCTTTAAAATCTGATTTATTCCTTCTTTAAGTGTGACTTTCCGAGCTATGGGTATTCCTGTCTTCCTGTCAATTTTCTGGTATTTCCCCTTTCCCATCTGTTCTGAATCCCAACTGTGCATTCCACACCGTTCAGTTGCAATTTGAGAAATGGCCACCTGAGAGCAAAAGTTTACCATACTCATTCTTCAGAACCCAGTCCAGTAGTGTTGATTTTAAACGAAACTTATTTTTACCTCAAATACAAATGTATGCGAATCCCAAGTTTGTTCTGTTTGAGTCTGGGCTTTACGTCCCAAAAGCCAACCCAAGTTGTAATGGATATTTGGGGACAATGGACGGTAGCACAAACAAATGCCACAAACCAGAAACGGGGTCAGGGTGTACATAACAATAACAAAAGGATAAAGTTTATTACGAACATAAAAAAACATTACCACACGTAGGTTAACAGGCAGAAAGAAAGGTCAGAACTTGGCTTGGATACTTCTTATCCAGAACAAAACACAATGCTAAACCTCGATACCGAGACAAAGCAAAAGGGGCGACTGTTCCGACTCTGACCTAACCATCAAAAAATGTGTTAAAAACAACAAAGAAAAGAAACTGTCAGAGCACCAGTAACCTACAGCAGAAAAACACAAAACAAACTGAAAACAAAACATACAGGGAAACATGGTAGCGCCAAATAAATATTTTTTTTTTAAAACGAGTCTCGAACTCCACTGTCTTCAGGATTTATCTTCTTGGGCTGTCAGGTGGACACAGGGGCACGCCATAAATTAGGCAATCTAGCCCTTAATTAGCTCTACCTGCAGGACTGAGTCATGTACGCAGAGACTCCACAAAGCAAGGGAACGTAACAGGGTCCTCCTCATTGCAGGTCCTGACCAAACTGCACATCTTAGAGAATTATATATTAGAATAGGGTCCTTCTTGGACATTTGTTAGAAGGATATGGAAATTTGGGATTGGAGGAGAGGGAAAACATCAGTTTTAAATTTAGTTTATTTGTTCAGTTGTATCAGGACACTTTATTATTTCTTACCATGTTCAAAATACACATTTCACATTTCTGTCCTCCGGTGCCTGCATAATGCAGGCCCTGCATGTGAACATTCAGTTTTGGTTGTAAGCACAATATTTTTTTTTCAGTATTAACAGTGATAACAACAGAAATGTCCAATGACAATAGTATAAAAGTACAAAATTACAGAAGGCTTGCTTCTGTGCAATTTCAATAAATTATCAAAAATTAACGTTTAAATAATAAATAGTAAATACTGTATAAAAATACTAAATGCTGGAAAATATGTCGCTAAAGTGAAGTGACGTGATGGCAATGATTTCACTGAATGCTGACTGTTCCTCTTTATGTTGGGGAACTATAATACATAATTGCACTTTATACAATTATATGCTAAGTACATTCTGGTGCAGGTATGTACTGCTGTAAAGTAATATATTATCACAATCCTGTACAGTGTACTTATAAATGCTCCAATAAACTAGAACCCCCCCAACACTGATTCAAGATCAGCTAACTGAGCCCTAATCCATGCCCGAAAACAAAACTTTGTGCAAAATTTTTAAACTGATCCAGGCTCAGACGTTGAGGGACTTCATATTTACACTAAATACAGCACAGTACAAAGATTTCATTCCCCTATCTTACTGCTACATCTAGTGGCAGGAGGTTGTAAACTCAGCCACCTTTTTTTAATGAAATACCATTTAAGTCATGTTGCATGACTTACAAAAGAAAATTGTTTAAAATACAATCAGTTTCATAAGAGGCTCTGAATTGAAGAAGTGCTACTTGTGTCTCATCCTCCCCTTATTTTGACTGTTATAGTGTGGAGGGACAAGGAACGGGAGGGCATCAAGACCTCAATTCACAACTCTAAAAATAAGTAAGTGTAAATAATAATGCTATAAAAAAAACAAAACAAAATAAATAATAGCATCAAATAAATAACTAACATAAATAAATAAATACATAAATAAATAACAAATAACCATGAACCAAATGGGTAAAAAAAAAAAGGAAAAGAAAGAGGACAGAAGTTCTAAGGACCCTCCACTTGGACTCCATAGTATCTAATGAAATGACATTGGTCGATGCATGCATGGAAGTCTGGAGATGTAGTGGACCATCATGGCACTGCCATCAGTTCTTGGACTTGAGGGTCAGGAGGGCTCGAGACGCCCAATCACAGAAGAGACGGAACTGCTGAAGCACCTCCAGAGAGGACTGCACCATGTCCCAGGCACCGGAGAGGGGTGGGAGGGAAGGCGTGGGGGACGGCAGCCACTGTGCGTCCACCTTCAACACCTAGGAGGAAGAGGAAGACAGGTGAGAACGTGATTGGCATCTGCAATGCAATGTGGCAGGGTTGCTTTGCGGATAAAAGTCGACGCATGCGGTGTGAAAATTCAAAATGCGTTGCAGGCTTCGAAATAACCAGCGATGAGATAAATTCCTACCTGACGTTGGAGGAAGGCACGAAATGTCTTGATATGTGAAGTCAACTCTCTTAATTTGGACAAGTTGAACGAGGCGGCGTGTACGTGTTTCCATGTCGGCCGGGTGAGCCATTCAAAGTGGAGTTCGAAGGACTGGAGGTCCACGAGAAGCTGTGGTAAAGTTTCCTTAAGCTAAAGGAAAATAAAAGGAGCAAAAAAAAGGGTTAATAAAGCCAGTAAACAAAAGTGTATACTGTAAAACAGACTGTTTTAAGAAAGGCTGGAGTTGATACAAGCATGATTGAATGTAGAGGACATTATAGGTGAACACTGACAGTGAGATGGATGGCCAAAGAGAGAAGTGAATTAAACTGGTACCTTTAGGGAACTGAGATCACTTGCTTTGTTGGTCATAGCTGGGAGGGATTTTAATCTGTGCTCAATATCTGTGTTAATCACATGGTCTTTCTGGAAGAAAAGATGTGCATCATTAGTATATAGACAAAAAAATGTATACCATGTAGTCATATGGTGAGAACATATGTGCCCTCCTTTAAAACATTTTTTGTAATGTAATGTTGTTCTGTAAGTAAAAACTCAAAACTGCAAAAAAATACTCCAAAGTTGACTGGGAGTTGAAGAGGACAAGTTCACACAAATTCCACTTTAAAGGTTAACAATAAAAGTTAGTGACCTGAAACCACAGGATGTTTTTGAAAAGAGCATAACAACATATCCAGTGACTAAGAGTAGAACATGGAATAGACAACACAGAACTGAAGGGAAACTCCAGGGTCAGGGCTAAAAAAAACCTCAATTACGTATTGCGCTTGAAAACTAGCTGCACTTGTCGAAATAACCACTAGAGAGAGACAAAAAAAAACTCAAACAATAATGATATTACAGTAGTAGAAAAGGTGGAGAAATTCCAAACACAAAAAATTAAAGAACATTTAAAAGCTGATATGTTAAAAATGCATTTATCAATTTATTGTTGTTAGTAAATGTATTCTCCAGTGGATAGTATTGCAGATTTATTATCACTGGAATTTATTTATCTCATAAATTAAATATGAATAATTCATTTATATGCTCAGGCAACCAATGTATTGAGCTTCACTGAGGAAGTAAACTACAATAGTATGTGTCCCTCTTGCAGATATACCCTGTTCATTTTTACATACTCTGCTTAGTCCATTTCCTTTTTAATTCCTAATTGCTGTAAGTATTCTTCATGAATGAAGACAATAGCATATGCTAAAGGTGAAGTTATGCAAGCCAAATGCACAACAATAAAATTGTAGTTTTATGCATTTGACATTAATAAAGAACTTAACAAAATTGTACAAGCTAAGTTAAAAACAATGTTCTGACTATTCCAATAAATATAATAACTAAAGTAATAAACTACAGGAAATATGGTGTTGTTTGCCCACTCAGGCTCACTTGCTTTGTTAAAATATCCTAACTTATTGTTAATATCTGCCTCCATGTGTTGTTCCTTGTTTTGTTCGGCTTGTTGGTCTGTTTTTTCCTCTCAGCTCTACTTTCTCACGCTTTCCCCATATTTTCCCCAGCCTCTGTCTGTGCCACAGTGCACTTTAAAATTGCCCACATCCATTCTTCTCAACTGTTTTTTTCTATCGACATACTCCTCTTCCACCTCTCCTCTCTTTCCTTTAAACAAACCTTTCTTTGATTCTTTATTTTATAACTGTCTTTTCCCTTTGATCTATTTTTGAGTCATTTGCTTTGAAACAAAGATGGTAAAGATATATATTCTATTGCCTGTGCCATTTCTTCACCTAACTCATTTATTTTGCTCTATCAATTCATCTGCTCTGCCCATCTACCTCATCGTCCACACCTCTTTCCTGCTCTCTTATCCTCACTTTCTCCATGTCTTATATCATTACCTCATTCATAAACATACCCTTCCCTTCCCTACTCCTCTTTTCCTGAATGCAAATTCTGGAATGTGATAAATCCCTTTGATTTTTATCAAGGAGCTTTGCTGTGGAGACCAAAAACTAAACACTAAACACCATACCTACACAGCCACAACTATTTACAACGCCCAATGCAAACACTAACCTATATATGCGCGCGCAAACACGCACACACACAGACACACACAGTCACTCTCTTTCTCTCTCTCTCTCACACACACACACCCTCTCACTCACTCACTCTCTCTCTCACACACACACACACACACAATTTTATTGCTTTCTTGTGGGGACTTTCCGTTTAGTCCCATCCTATTTTTCTTTCCTAGCCTTGACCCCTGTTAAGTGGAACATAACGCGCGGAGAAAAGAAACCAAAATAAATGGTTCATGTCATTGAAGAATGTAACAAAAATATTTTCAGGGTGGCATTAGCCTTACAACCTCTAGACTTTGGTGGTTAATTATCTGATTTGGTTGTTTCCTCACATCTGGATCCAATAGCATCCATAGCAACACATACTAATGTATATAGTCAGACTTAAAAGTCCTATACCCAGGAACAACTGTACTTTGCGTATACACAACGGAAACAAGCAAACAACCTGGAACTGTTGACAAAGCACAATCTAACGCTCGCTCTTACAGCGAAGCCGTTGCATGTGCAGAAAACAGTGCAACATGTGTGCACACATCAAAGTGGCAATTACAGTGCACCAGGGGAGTATACATGAATTACTCATCCTGCACACGAAATAATGCGCACACCTTTTCATTTTTTTTTGACCCATCCCAATCAGTTCTTGCCCCCAGGTAGATAAAATGATAATAACAATAATTATGTCAGTAAAATCCTTCCTTGAAAGACAGGGAAAGTGTAAACGCAGCCTCTCCACTTCAGTGGCAGTATGCACAAGAGCTGTTCTTTACTGAGGACCAGGAGGTTGTTGGTTCAGATCCCACAATCAGGCAGCTTATAGGGCCTTTTTTTTAATCTTGACTGGTCTAAACGTCCCAGCATAGACGCCTCAAAGGGTCTAGTGTTTTAGTCCAATACCCACGACATGAAGTGGCTTGATAAACCACTGAACACAATAACAGTCCATCATAGGGCCCATTAGCCCGATTCACCTCATAAACTGCCCAAAGAAGACTGCTTTGCAGTCAATTTCTTTACAGCTCATTACACCAATTCAACAGAAGCTCTCACCCAGATGTAGTACGTAAGTGCATTCAACACAAGGAGCAGTAACCACAGAGAAGAAAGTTAACACTTAGACCTAAACAATGCCCCCCCTGAGTCCACAGCCCATCTGTAATGGGGTGGATGCCGTAATTACTAAGCCATTGATCTGGTTTCTCCAGGCAACATTCGTGCATTAGATCACTTGACGTCAAACATAGCCTCACGCTGTAGACCACCCTGCTGCTGTGACAATAAAAACTTGAAACAGAACAATTCTCATGGTAATGAACTCACCAGAAGGTCTTGGGTCAGTCTGAGCAAATTTCTCGTCTGATTGGTCAGCTTTTCAAGGTCAGGGAGCCGCCGATGATTGTGAGGGGCTGCCGATGTAAGCACGGGTAGCTGTGCCAACAGCAGCGAGAACAGGAGCGAGAAGGAGGTATCAACCAGCACTGAGGAGGGAAACAATCACAATAATTGGGTTTATTATGGGATGGCGGCAATTATTAATATAATCAGAGTAAAAATAGTGCACACAACTGAACAAGATCTGAAACTTAATTTTTATATGTAAGACACTACACCACAGTATTACCGCATCTATATTTCCATCAATACATTTTGGTTTAAACGCACACTTCTGCCAATTATAAATCATGCAATTAAACTGCGATGGCCGGTTTACGACAAACTTAATTATTATGGCTTTAACACTGCTAGCATTTTAGTACAACTACTTATGATGTAATAAGAATTATTAATACCATACTTTTCACAACTGTAGCACAGGAAAGTGACTTTTTTAATTACCATAAGCATTACAGTTTCTTTGCTTCCTCGTTTTGCATGCACAGGTAACCGCAGTTAAACTGACTACTTGTCCTAGTCATATGACAAATTCTCATGTGATCAGAAAGTTCACGCCGGCACTGACATAGTGAAATGAATTCAGAAAACTAATGTTGGAATAAAAAAGATACGTTAGAAAACACTTACATTTCATATTTGTTCGGGTCCAGGGTACAAATAGATTTGATATAAGGAAATAAATACAATTAAATAAATAAATTAACAAATAAATAGGAAAATAAATAAATAAATAGAACTCCGGAAACGGTCACGTGCTCCAAGTTTCTTCTCTCTTTCGCTCACTCCGCGTAATAATTGAGGGAGGTAATACGTTGAAGAAAGAAGAGGGGCAGAGGAGTGAATGAATGAAGAAATCCGCTGATTGAATGAATGAACCCAAATTAGACCGATCAAGAAAAAGATAAATAAGTCAAAACGTTGTTTCCCCGAGTTAAAGTTATAGGATAGCCTAGTTCTGTTAACGTTTAACTGGCCGATAGTTTGAAATAGACATACAGACAGATACAGATGGACAGATTGACACAGGGAGAGACAGATAAGTGCATAGAGAGAGAAGGATGCGAGTGTGTGTTAGCCTTATTTTTTCGCGCAGTGAAATGTTTAGGCTTGTTTAAACTCCCTTTATAAAGACGTCGGGGTGTATGACACATCGGCCTGAGTCACCATTTCATTCATAAAAAAACACTCTCCTCCCCCTCGCTCTCTGCGCGGTGTCTGCCTGGCTTTTGGCGGATTAAAAAAAATTAGAAAATGTTCCGTTGTTTTTCTTTTCTTCCGTTTCTGTATCACTTTCCCTCTTTATATCTCTTGGTTGGATTGACGGTATCTCTTGTACTTCCTCTACCACCCCCCCCCCCTCCAAACACACACACACTTTTTTGTCTATCAGTCTATCTACCTCTCTTTCTATCTTTTCATCTCAAAATATCTTCCCTTCTCTCTATCACTACAAAAGGTTTAAAAGGCTATTGTTTCATTTTTATATCAGTCAATCTGATCTCCTCTCCCCTTGCATAACCTACATCCCATTTTTCTCTGATAGTACTTCAAATCAATAGTGTATTATATTCTCTTGTGTAAACTTAAGGTGCCATGTGACTACATAAGGAATCCATCACATATTTTGTACAATATAGTTACAGCAACTTTTTCATGATCCCCTCCCCCTCCACCATCCAAAAAAAAACATACACATAAACACACGTGCATGCGCGCGCACACACACACACACACACACACACACAAGGCTGTTGTTTCCACTTTCCCCCTTCTTCCCCCTCCTCCCAAGGAAAGGAAAGAGTGAGAGAAAAAGAAGGAGAGAGGTACAGTGCTGTATAGAAACACTGACTGGACACCACAGTACATTAACACTGACACCCAGAGAAAGCAAGAGAGTTGATACAGTATATGCACTTCGGCCGTCTGGACTGGAAACATTAAGTCAGGTGCGATGAAGCATAGAACACTGTTGCAAAGGCAGAAATGAGTATCCTCAAGAGCAGAGGAGGGTTAAACGGTGTGTGTGTATATGTCCTGGTGGACTGGACTGGACCCCGTCATGCAGATACTGGGAGAGACCGCACGGGCGTGGGCTGAGAGAGGTGTTGTGGGAAAAGGTTGATTTCCTGTTTTGTCGGTGGCACAAAGTCAGAAGTTGAAGGAGCACAAGAAAAACGAAGAAAGGAGGAATGGATGAGTGTGAGTGAGCGATGGAGGGAGATATTGACACACTCGGCCTTTTTGTTTCCCACATCAAAGAGCCGTTTGAAGACACAGCTGGGGAGGAATTAAAGAAAGAGTGAAGTTAGTCACTCTCCCTCTCAGGCCGTCCTTCGGTCGGCGATGTTGGGGGTCCATCACTTATTTCACAGGTACATTATTGTTATGTCTGTCAGTCCATGTGCATGACTGTTCGTCTGTCTCCGCCTGCTCCTGGTGATGTCACACACACGCAGGCTTTCATGTGCAGTTGAACACGTTGCCCCTTTAATCCAGGCTAGAGACACAGAGGGGAAACGCTCAGCCACCGACCTCAAATAAATCACTGCTTAAGAAGGGCTTTGATCAAGTTATTCAGCTAAACCAATCGTGAACTCCAGTGAGTTGCTCCTGTTATATCAAGCAGTGTAAATGAACAGCAGGATGCTTTGTGAATGAATCTCAAAGTACTGTACTGCAATTGACCCTTCACAGGATGAAGGCACAAGACTTGGAATCAATAATTTCCTTCTCAGGAAATATTTCTGTTTTATACTATGAATTTTTTATGTTTACTCAGACTGTTTAAACTGTTGAGGCAGCACAGTGGTTTCCTATTTGTCTGAGCAAAAAACATTCTCATACATAAGAAATTCAAGTCTACTGTAAAATCTGTTCATCTGTAACACTACCATTAAGGATGTTGTGCGAACTGTTTTATAGAAAAGGGGGGAAAGGATATGCCATTATACATTAAGAACTGTTCTACAACTGAAATTTTTAAATTACTTGTATCTTAGTAAGACCTTAGATTTTATTGCTCATGTTATCATTTGTTTTTCATCTCCATTTTCTTTAAAAGTCTGACGTGTAGCAACACTGGAAAACAGGAGATTGGCTCAGCAGAGAACTTATGAGAAGAGTTATAAATTTCATGTGGCAGTAGTTTTATGTTTCCTAATCATTAAAAGGGGAATCCACAATCCCACAAAGTAAGCAAAGGCCAACTGTTCGCAGAGCAACAAGGAAACCAAATTGTTAGTGCTAATATTTACTTTTTATGAAATACCACTCGATAAAACCTTGACCCCCCCCGACCCACTCCCCTCCCCCACACAGTGTCCTGTGAGCATGTAGTGTCCGATCTTATGATCCATAATTATAAGCCTTGAAACCCCCCCCCCATCCCATCCCCCTCCCCCCCCCCCCCCCTTCTATTTACGTCAAGGGAGGCAGTGACTGTGTTAATGGATTTTTGGGGAATAGAAAGAGAAATAGTGACACACTAAGTAATCGTCACTGAGTAATAAAATGACGTCTATTACTCTTCCTTTTCATGGTCGGGAATCAATCAAGGGAGTTAATGTGCTGTTGTATCTAATCCAAGCAGAGCATGACATTATGCCCCCAAAACACACACACACACACACACACACGTGCAAACACGCAAGCACAGACAGTCACACAAACACACACACTCACACACTCGGACGCGTCTCTGAGGATTCGGAATGAAATAGTTGCCGAGAGGATTAGGAAGCTATGCAAAACACTTTGCTTGATTGACAACAGCAGTTCTGCTTTGACAGCCTCTACTGTTGCATCTCTCCCTTTAATAGGTGGAAGGTGTGTGCACGTAGTCCGTTTCTGTGATTCTGCATACACAAATCCGCATAAAACTATGAGAAGGTTTTTTTAGGGAAAACTGAAAGGCATCCCTCCAAAATTACTTTTACAAACCACTCTTTCTGAAAACAAAATGCCACAGTGTGTGAGAACACAACACATGCACGCATGCGTGTGTGAGTGTGAGTGTGTGTGTGAGTGAGTGTGTGTGTGTGTGTGTGTGTGTGTGTGTGCGCACGTGCGTGTGTGTGTGTGTGAGTGTGTGTATGTGAGTGAGTGTGCGTGTGTGTGTGAGTGTGAGTGTGTGTGTGTGTGTGTATGTATGTGTGTGTGTGTGTGTGTGTGTGTGTGTGTGTGCGTGAGTGTGCGTGTGTGTGTGTGTGTCTGTGAGTGTGCATGTGTGTGTGAGTGTGTGTGTGTGAGTGAGTGTGTGTGTGTGAGTGAGAGTGCGTGTGTGAGTGAGTGAGTGTGTGTGTGTGTGTGTGAGAGTGAGTGTGCCTGTGTGTGTGAGTGTGTGAGTGAGTGTGTGTGTGTGTGTGTGTGTGTGTGTGTGTGAGTGAGAGTGCGTGTGTGAGTGAGTGAGTGTGTGTGTGTGTGTGTGAGTGAGTGTGCGTGTGTGTGTGAGTGTGAGTATGTGAGTGAGTGTGTGTGTGTGTGTGTGTGTGAGTGAGAGTGCGTGTGTGAGTGAGTGTGTGTGTGTGTGTGAGTGAGTGTGTGTGAGTGTGAGTGTGAGTGTGTGTGTGTGTGAGTGAGTGTGTGTGTGAGTGTGAGTGTGAGTGTGTGAGTGAGTGTGTGTGTGTGCACATGCACGTGCAGTCTGCTTACATCCACTTTCTCTTGCTCATTCATCCTTCCTCACACTTTCACGTTCCAAGTCGTCTTGCGTCTGTGAAGTGAAGAAATCTTTGAATGAACAAGTTGAAGCAATAGGTCACAGACAGAGCAAGGAAGCAAGAGGGGGGAAAGGAGGAGGGGGGCAACCCACGCAATAAGGAACTTTTTACTGTGTACTCTTTCCATCCCCCTTCTCTCCCTCCCTCTCACTCCATCTCAGTGCACTGCTAAAACATCTTAGCGTCCAGTCTTGTTGATGTGTGCATAGCCCTTTTTCTCTTTCTGTCTGTTTCTGTCTTCCTCTTCTTCTGTTTCTCACTCTCTCTCTCGCTCTCTCTCTCTCTCTCTCTCTCTCTCTCTCATTCTCAGTCGGCCTAAACATTCTTTCCTCTGCTGTCATTGTATGTTTCCTGTCTGCATCCGTCTCTCCATTTCTTCCTGTCTCAGCTAATGTGGGGGCGAGAGCTTAACCCGGAGGTAGACGGGGTTGATACATCATTGCTTTACAGGATCCGCAAAACATTTGTAAATCAGCCTAATAATCACACATTTCCTGGTATGTGTGTGTGTGTGTGTGTGTGTCTGTGTGTGTGTGTGAGGTAGTGTGTTAGGGAGTGTGTGTTTTGGTACAGTAGGTCAAACTAGTCACCTTCTCTGGAATATTCTTCTGATATTTTACAGCTTCTACCAGAACTTTACACATTCTTCCAAGCCACATATATTCATTGATAACTGCAAAGAACAATAATAATACATTTCCTGAGAACAGAGGACAGCCCTTTGTTCCCTTTCAGTAAAGCAAATCAACAGACAAAGGGTGGATACTTTATCAACGGACAGTACGGCACCCCAGAGCACCAGCAAATACTCGGTGGGCGACGGACAAAAAAAAAAAAAGAGAAAGGCTCTATTTTTAGCGCATTCTTTCTTATGTAGAAATGTTACCCGGGAGACTTGATTGTGCATTCACTCTCACTCCGCGCGTGTGTTTGTGAGTGTGTGTCAGCCGCACACCGCCGTAATTCCAAGGGTCCACCGTAGCACATACAGTAACTGGCCCCTTTATCGCTCATCCTTGCCGCTTGCTGACGTCAGACAGACAGTGAGCATGTCTGCCAATGTTTTCTTTGGCGGGGGGGGGGCTGGGGGGGTGGGGGGGGGAAGAGGGACGTGCTGACACACTCAGGGCCCGAGGAGAGAAACAGAGGGACATGTGGACAAAGGAAGAAGGAATGCCGTGACGTCTCCGCCCGTCTCGCTGACTGTGTCGACCCCGGGGGAGCCAGGGGCCGGGCCCCCTTTTTTGTGGCTGCATCTCCAGTGATCTTACAATTCCATGTTGTCAGTTTATGGCCTCCTATTATTCAAGTTTAAATAGTTTAACATGTCCATTTGCTTCTGAAAAAAAAGCCAAAGTAATCACAGCAATGAATGTGTCAGTTTTGCTGATTATTCTGATAGTTTTTTTAAATGTTGAGCATGCAGGCACTACGTTAGTCCATTCAGTAATATTCTGCATGTAGGTACTACATTATCCTTTTCAGTTCATTTGATATGTATGCACCATATTCACTCTGCTGTGTGTTTATGAATGTAATTATTTCATTGTAAGTATGAGTATGTGCACATTGATCACCTTCTCTGTTTCGCTCCTTGTAAGAACCTTTCCAAGATATTTACTTGCACAGTGCAAGTGTATATACACTGTATACACAGTATTCATGTTTCTGTGTATTAAAGCACATCAATCTTCTTTCTCGCAGTGCTTCTAGTGAATAGTTCCTTTAGTGTCAGTGTAATTTAATTGCGAAAACTCTTTTATGTGTCAGTATGTATAAACATCTCTGTGTCTGTCATTTCCATGTCAGTATTCACCCTTCATGAACCGGTATGGACCCTTTGATTTGCCATGCATGTATACTGTACATTGTCTGACTCTTTCTCTTGAGTGTGCACAGGCATGTTTTATTGACCCTCACCCTGGCGATCGGTGTCCAGTAACAGCGGCCTGTGCGGCTTTGCTATATTAATCCCCCCCACCCCCACCCTCCCACACTCGCTGTGGAAGGAAAAATGTGAGGTATGCATGGAATGGAGGAGTCATAGACACAGGGAAATTCCCTGGAAAAGAACAAAACAGACAGACAATCGGAGAGAAGGTGGGGGTTCGGGATGGGAGGGTGAGAGAGAGGACAGGGGCAAACTATTCTTTATCTTAATTCACATTAAGAGGGCAGGGAAAGCTATAAACAATCATATACCTTCAAGTTCTTTTACGAGACATAGAAAAAAAAATTGACATCAGCTCCATTGACTCCAGTATCCTCCTTACCTTTTGTCCTAGTCCCATTTGTTTCCTTTTGTGTGTTCTGAAACTAAGCTCTAACTAAGCTCCTAAACTGTCAATGGCCTGGCAAGATATCCGATTACTGTCTGGCACAGAAGTTCCCTCTTTCCCCGGTGTTGCATCACGACTGACACCACTTCCGGCCTGAATGTCCTTTAGAGTGCTGATAGGGGGGCGGAGCTCTCCCTGTGCTCACATTGTGTCATCTGTTCATAGAGATCAGAGGCGGGTGACGTGCGATGCGGATCTGATGCTGCAGATTGCTAAACAGGCCTCTGCCTGGCACAGAGGGATCATTTGGAGTTGTTAATTCAGGTAATAATCCTAGGAATGCCACTTGGGTCTGACTAATTTCTTTCAATTTCACTTGAGTCTGACCAGTGTTCACTCTTTCAACGTATGGAGGAATGCGACAGGCCAGAGACGGATGTTTTATCCCAGAAGATGCGGGCGTGAAGTATCTTGGAGTCATGTCAGAACAATTTGAGCTATTCAAATAGCTGCAGTGTGACATCGTGCACGGAAGCACATGAAATTCCACAGTCTTTATGTCCTGCAGTCTCCTTAGTTTTAGGTATGGAAAAAGTGGAACTTTTGCTCAGAATTTAGAGATTCTGCCGCTATGTGAATGGACACTGGCCTTCACTCACATTAAAGCAACCAATGAAAACCGAAGTGACAATTATTAGCGTCAAAGTATGAATTAACATATTTAGATGGAGAAATCCGTGGAGATTTCGGTTCATTTACCACAAACTTAAAGCTAACAAACACAGTGAAATGCGCTACAGCAGTACGAGAACAACTGTTAGCAATGTGCCCCACCTTAAGCAGAGAACTTAGCTGCAGTAACAGAGCCGTATCAGTGCTTGGATGAGTGTGCTGATGAATTCACTAGTCTCTGGGACTTCAGGAAACCAAGGTAGAGAGTTCCTGAGATGGTCAGGAAATGTTCCAGTGGTAGCAGCCTGCTTATTCCACTACTTTAAACCCCGAGCGTGGAGAAATGGGGGAGGGTTCTGGGTCATGCCGAAATGTTTAAAGAGGCATGAAACGCATAAAAATCGACATATTTGGAAATGAGTGTCATCTCCTGATATATTACGCACACTGATCCTTCAGAATCGAAAGCAAAGCATGGGGGAATTATTGTAGTGCGTATTCTCGCGTTAGTTATATGGAAAAGGCTTGTTTAGCACGAATATTTATGTAAATATTATCTTTCCTGAGAATTGCCACTGAAAAGCCCCCTGACCTGGCAGTGAAACTACTAAAACTGAAAACCCAAAGAATTTTCTACACCATCAAAGGGAGGCTACATAAAATAAACATAGCTGGCAGATTACAGCTAAAAATAAAGGGCAGTGCTATCCAGTCCTGCTGCGCTCTATGGAAGTAAAGTGTGGGGTCTGCTCGGTCAACACCGTGACGCAAAATGGAACAAGCCTCCAACAGAAGCCTGGCCTGTAGGAAGCAGGCCCCTTACCACGTCTCGTGGACTTGTGGACAGACCACCAAACTCCATCCAGGATTAAGCCCTCACCAAACCCACTGCCTTGTCAGGGGAAAAAAATAGACCCCTGGTTCTCGCAGCTTGCTGCTCTAAAACCCCTGCAAACACTGGCCAGTCTCAGACCGGCAGCGATGACATCACAGGACTCTTTCATAAATAATGTTTCAGTGACGTAACCCACCTAGCTGGGGAGAAAGTAAATATTTCCCTCGGGGTAACCTGGCTTTTTACTCAACCACTCTTTCACTGGAAGTACAGAGGTGCCGCAGGGGGTTCCAGATTCTCTGTCTAAGCACATTCCTGCGTAACGATGGCAGTTGGTGTCAGTCCAGTATGAAACACAGGTGCAAAAGGATGAAATCCCCACATAAACCTGACTGACAACCGAGTCTGTAAACCACAGAATTGCAAAACATCTCCCTGGTGCCAACAATGACAGACAGATCCTCCATCAGTGATTGTCAGTGGACACAGATACAGGCCTGAGACCCCACTACATCAAGCTGACTACTGGAGTCTCCAAGGACTGCATTTTTATAGCATTCCAAATGGACATATTTCCTCTGCCCACGCAGACTCAAAGGCTCCTTCTTCTGAGTCTGAATCAGAGGAACATCATTAATGCACTGGAACAAAAGGATTAGGAAAAACTAGCGCGAGACTTTCCTTTATTTTTGAACAGTGGACAAAGATAAACGCCGACCCCAAAGCAACAAAGTTGTATTACAGTTTTCCCTTCTCTGGTTAAACTCATCTTCCTTATCTTACATACGAATGTTTGACGTTGTTTCACAAAACAAACACAGTAAAAATCCGTGGCTTCCTGAAGCAAAGGCCAAACCACAGCACCGCTGTGCGTCCTGCTTTAATTTGCTTTCCATTGCGAAAGTCAGAAATGTACCCTTCATCCTCATATACCTGTTATTCTTGCCGTAGGTGTTGGCCTATGTTACATCAGCTCAGCCCTGTGAACCTTCAGGATCCAACATGTAACTTGGCAAGAAGGATCGCATCAGCCTTCTGATGTCCCATTCGCTTCCAACTATACCTTATTTCATTGGCCAAGCTGCCTAGGACTGGACAATCCACATGACGCGCACATTTGCCGTGATGTACTAGGAGGCCGGCTGTAGAGGAGATAAGGCCTATTTGTGTAGTACAGCACCTGCCTTATCCAGCACTCTCTCTCTCTCTCTCGCTCTCTCTCTCCTCATCTGACTCAGCTGTTTTTGTAGGAAACAAATTCCCTTTGAAGAAGGGAAGAATCTTTCATTACTTCAAAGATGGGGGAAAATGGAAGGAGGGAGAGAGAATAACTATAGTCCATTGTCTTTTCTATCCCAACTTCCCGCTCCTGAACACACCTTCCTCTCCCCATAATAATGGTGTGATCCTAATTACAGAGAGGCATTGCAACAGGTGTGTAACACTGCACCTGGGGAGAGATGGGAGAAAGGGGATTTACCAGAACACGTAAGCTGACTGGACACTACTGACATTACACTGGCACAAGGAGAGCAATGTGGTATGTTCTGCTCATAGCACTGTTACTAGGCTGCTCCTGTTCTCGAACCCCCCCAGACCCCACTGCTATTTTCCAAGAAACAGCTGCAGATTATAACTCTATATCTGTGATGAATTACTGGAAAGGTCAGGTCATTTGCAGCAAAAATAGATACCACACAGCCCACAAACACATTATACACAACTTTGTGATATAAAACATCACAACCACTTCATTGATGTACTGAGCAACAACAACAATGATCATCATCATGATTCATAAATGCCAGGCAGTAAATAATTCAGTTTCATACTTGATGTCACTAAAATCGTCTGTCCTTTCCTTCTTATGATTGCGCCTGGGCAGTAAGGGTTAAGAAAATAAGAAGGAATGATGTAAGAAGCTCTCACGCTACTGCGTGCTTTTACCGTAAACTGGTCGGCCAGAGTTTGACCGGAAGACAGAAAGATTTGGAATCGGGCCAGAAATTTAAAGGAAAAAACAAATGCAATCATTCAAACTTGAGATATACTAATGTGACGTCAATTGTGTCGTGAGAATTACAGTAACCGCCCAAACGGTAAAAACAAGAAAACTAAATTGACGCGTCATGTTGTCCATCTCTCTGTGCGTGTGTCCGTGCGAGTGAGCGTGTCATGGTGGCCATTGGCGAAGCCATTACCTATCTGAACCAAATACACAGAACTGTGGACAAACACGATATAACAGGACGTGAAGCACAGTTGGAAAACATTTCCGGCATGCATAGGTTTCCATAAAACAAAAGTCGTTTATAAGTTATTTACCTCATTGATTAAAACAGGATGTGCATAGTTTCTGTGAAAAGCATCTGTTAGGCTAATGGAATATGCAATTTATTTTTTAAATAAATAAATAAACATCTTGAATAAGTCAAAATGGGCTTTCGTGAAAGCAACACAAATTGACAGCCTTTTACAACTAATCTAAACTAGCACATCCAGACACAGTCTACCCACAACGTCCAGACGGTCCAGACATTATCGCGGACGCGGACAGAAGGGGGCATTTCTTACAGAATCAGGGGAAACGGGTATTTATTAGTGTGAGAGTTTTGCCGGTAAATCGTAAACCACATTATGGTAGGAATACACCTAATGTTCAGTGTTGATTTAGGACAAAGTTTGATTGGGGGGGGGGGGGGGGGGGGGGGGGGCGGAGGGGTTGTGGGGAGCTGGGGGGGCAATACATTAGTTTTATTTCCAGTGCAACCTATTTTGAGTTTTTACCGTAAACATGACCCTGGAAAAGAATTCGCTTTTGCGCCACCTACCGGGACTACTGACGAGCCTGGCAGCTGTTATGATTTTGTCCAGGATTTCGAAACTTTGCTAAGCTCAAGAAAGGCCCTGTGCCGTTTACACACAGAGACACACACTTGTGTAAACTTAATTTAATGGACAGATTAATTAATGGTACTTATAGTGTACTTGTGTGTAGGTCTTTTGAAAGTAGGCTTCAGTAGGTTATGTAATTTTTGAGGTGGTACAGATCCATAAGGCATTGCAGAAAACACATTGCAGCTAAATTAATAATATATTTTTATTGATTCTGTGATAGAAAATACATCACAAGAGAGTGAAATACAATCAAAATAAAGGGTATGTTTATATATTAACAGTGGTCTATAGGTATAGATACTGTTCACAGTCTTTTTACATCTCAGAGTGAACAATAAGATAGTGTAGCCTAGTGTCCAAACCAATTATTCATTTTTTAAGTTTAAGTATCTTTATTAAATTATATTCTTTATATGTGAAACTGTTATGCATTTTAACAGAGCCCTGTCTGAATAACTGACTTTCAACAAATATCACTGCCTTCCAGCCCCAAAATCAAATCACATTTCCTTTTAATTGGGAGCTTTTTCAAGAGAGATTTACTGGTAGTACCAGCCAGATCAGTCAATTACTGTACCCCTATCAGGGCTGGATAACTCTCAGTCTTATAGCCTGGTCCTTTGATTGGCGGGGAGCTCATCCTGATCAAGTCCCCACAAGAAACTACGCAGGCGTGTCACTTCCTGTTGAAGTTCAGGACTCGGAATTGGCTGGGTAAGGTCCAGTCGAGGTGTCTCATTGGGCAGAATTAGAGGCGGATGGTCCAAGAAGCTTTCAAAAATATCTAGCACAAAATAAGCAAAATATAAAATTAAAAAGTTGGAAACATTTACAGTCAAATGGTTTTGTTAGAGACAAAACAGTCAGATATTGCTTTCACCTCCACCAAGTTCTGTCCCAGGGGGTGGGGACCAGGAAATAGGCGGTGCTCTAGCAGGTCCCAGCTTATAATGAGTCAGAAGATGGTGGAGCTGTGAAGGGCTTAGCAAGGAATAATCTTCCTGTAGGCTGGACCAGGAAGACTGAAAAAGGAGAAGAGGAAATGATTAATGTTGCGTTATGATTCCCTTTGCCACAACCTCGAACTTAAGAGGAAAAAAGATAGAAAGTTGACATAGACAAACACACTATGCTTAGGAATTTATTTATTATTCCAGATATCCTTGACTAGGCTATCTCTTGGGCAGGCATAGTTATTTGTCTCACCTGGATGAGACGGGTCTTTGGGATGCATAGGAAGTTGACAGTGATTGACAGCTTTTTTAGGAATTCAGAAGCGATGTCACCTAGGCCTTCAGCCTGCAGCCAGTCAAGGACCAGGTCCAGGTTTGTGCGGATCTGGACCGCCCGGGACCAAGAGAACAACCCGTCTGAAATTGAGAGACAGAACAGAGATGCATGCTTTGCGGTGCTCAAAGCCAGATGCACTGGGATATGTGGGAGACAGTAGCTCATTGTTGAAGAATGTTTATAAGTAAACAAAGATAAGGAATGAGCTGCTGCATACTTGCCATAATTCCACAGTTCCACAGAAAAAATTTCCATATTTATGAGAGCAAAGGCCAACTGGTTAGACAGTGATGCGTAACCATGTTTTTCACCCATCATCCCTCACCTCTCTCCAGCAAAGTGTTCAGCAGGGAGGTGTTGGTGAAGAAGAAGAGATATCCAAATGTCTGGGAGGTGATGGGTGGAGAGAGGCAAGCCTCTCGAGATAGCATGAGGGAACGGCGGTACACTTCCACCAGACCGGCGACGGTGGGAGGGAGGGAAGACACGTCATCTTCCCCCTCTTCTCCACCACCCTCGCTCCCTCCCTCTTCCTTTGTCCCATCTTTGTCTTTCTCCTTCTCTTCGCTGGAGAATGGGTTTGTGTCCAACAGAGCTGGAAGCAGGGAGTACAGTGTCTGAAAGAGAGAAGAGGAACAGGAACAGATGGTGAATTAATTTAAAACGGGGCATGAAAACATAGCGTGGAGCACAGTGTCTTGTTTTGTGATGGGGCAGTTTCACTTAACAGGAACAGGTATTATTTTCAGAATGAATGTGAGATCCTGAGATCCCACAACAATTAAATAACTGTGCTATCTGAAAATGTCATCAGTTTTAGTGCCCACACCTTGGTCAAGTGATACACACACTGCTGGAAAGTGTGCATTATGACATCATCAAGTTGTGCCAGGGCTTCTGAGCAAGTATCCATGTCAGCTGACAAGACAGGGTCACCGGGAGCTATGGAAGGACATAAACAGAAAAAGAATGGAATCAAAAACTCAAGCACAATTTGCTCACTACTCAATATCTGTTTGCAGTTATATTTGTCATCTACTCATTCATAAAATCCACGTTCCTGTTGTGACTAATGCAACAGAGACAAGGACAACTTGACATAAAACAGGCAGATACAAGAGCACATGAATAGAACATGCCTAACAGTATTCTCAACATTATTCTCAGTATTTTCTGTTGAGAAATGCAATAGAGATTCAATGAAATTCCTGAAATTACATCCAAGGAAAATATTTTAGTTTGTCTATCTCACCCTCAAATTCCCATTCTTTCTCCATGGCTTCTACTTTGACCTGGAAGAAGTTTAGGAGTTCTGTGGCATTGGACATCCAGAACATTAGGGGTCGAAGGTCAGAAGACACCTCCTGTATGCTAGGTGTGCTCACTTCCCCTTCTTGATCTGTAGAACTAGATGCCAAATATTCCACAACTTACTTCATGTGCCAATCTTCCATTACTTTCAAATACAAGATTGAATTTCAGTTAGATACTGAATACCAATAAACTCTGCAGCAGCAGCAGCAGCAGTATTTCATATATATTTATGTTTCACACTTGTAATACAATGTCATGGAAGATAGAACTGCTCTAAAAAAACTGACATAATCAGAAATGTAAAAAACTTAAAGAATGCTTGGAATCAAATGAACAGAGCTGCACATGCACATGTAACTGAAACTGAACATTACACCAGGAGCTCTTACTTTTGTGTGGGATGCTTTTCCCCAAATTCTTTAATGTTTTCCTGCAAAGGAAAGTGTTTAAAAGTGAGAGATGGGTTCTTCCAGAAAAATACAGAGGAAATATTCTCTCTCAATTAAAGCCTATTAAGCCTTTTTTTCAGGGAAGCCAAGCCTACACAAGTGACATATTCAGTTTGGAGAGGCCCAATATATCGATCAATGAATATGTGTTGAGAAATTTATTGAATAATATATAAATATGTTGCAAAATATTTTGATTGGACAGCAGACTCACCCAGACTATCGTTTTGATTTGATTGGCTGACTTTAACAGTAGCTGGGGAATGAGTGCAGGATCCAAGTGCTTGGAGGCATAGTCAATCATAACTGACAGGAGATATGCTGGAGCTAGAGGTCCACACCCTGCATCAGGAGAGGAGTTCTTCAACATGATCTCCTGATAAAGAGAAGTGGCAGGGAGTTTGAAAAGGGTTCATGGTTTTATCATGTTTTTTGCCCATACCTGCAGTGCGCATAACTCCAGTTATATAGTTAGATGGTTGCTACAGCAACAGAAACAGAGTGCCCTACCGAAGGGTGTTGTGTAGCTGTGGAATAGCCAGGAATTCATTTATGGGGGGGAGGGGGCGGGGGGGGACATGGCCCCGGGGGAACTTTTGACCCCAAACATTGCGACAAGATAACCAATCAGATTAAAGATCAAATGTTTAAATTGTTCCCCATTTCAATTTTTATGTCCCCATTCCATAGTTGAATGATGGGCGACACATTAATTACTGCTGTTTTGGGATTTCCCATAATATATGATTTTAATGAATGCAGTGTGTCAAAAATGGAAGCCACGCCCACAATTGACCGATTGACACGAGAGTGAAGCCAGGCTGGTCAGAGGACGTGTGGCTTCACCCTTCTTGGAGACCATGATGTACTTGCCTGTAGCAGAGCATCGGCATGTCTGGGGTGAAACTTCAGCACCGCGTCAGTGGATCCAAGATACTGCCGCAGAACCTCCTGCCTGTCCACTAAGCCCCCTGGGCAACAGGGGGTGGAGGAATCCTGCTGCCATGGGAAAGGAAAGGCAGGTGGCGGGCTGGGGGTCACACGGGGGTCACGATACAGGAAGAGGAAGTGGCCTCCCAAACCTAGCAGGTCTCCTGGCTTCAGCTCTGCCTCCCTGTACAGCGGCACCCCATTGTGCATGACAGCACCACCCCTGAAGGGGCGCACGAGAGCTGGGCAGGTGAAAGGAGGGGGTGGGGGTGGGGGGGGGGGTTACTGTGGAGGTACATTCACACAACATTTCTAATACACTTTTACCCCGAGAGGCACTTTGCCCGCACGGTAAATACTGTAGCGGGTACCATGTTTGGAATCGTGCCCGGGCAGGGCAGCGTCTCTCCTGACCAACAGGTGGCGGGCCAGCAGGTCGGGGGCCGAAAGAAAGGTGTCCACTTTCAGAGGCTTCCTCCCCTTCCTCTCTCTCTCCCTGTCCTTCTCTCGTTCCCTTGGTGAGGGTTTTTTCCCAAAGACATGTGTATGGCCGGTCATGATGTAGAGCACAAAGTCCTGCGGATGAGAGGGTCTGTTAGCATCTGAATAGGGCAGGTGTGTGTCTGTTGGTATCTGACTACAGTAGCTACAATAAGAGGCTGTTCGTATCTGAATGCAGCTGTTCATAGTCTGTTAGTGCTTGAGTGCTCGAGTTTTGATAATTCTCTGATTAAATCTTAAGTTGCAGAGAATGTGGAGATACTATCCGTGCTGTTTTAAAGTATAACAATTGGGACCTGTATGAGATCATTTTACATAGAGGCTTGAAGTACACTTGAATTTATTGTATTTTTGTGTTATGCCTGGATGTATTGTGTATTGTATTGTTGTTTTGAAATTCACATTATATGAAAGATCTCAGTGGTATAAAAACACTCCCTCTAGAGGTATGAAACGATGGTAGGCAATGATTAGAACTATGCAGGTATTTCGTCATCTGTTAAGTATGATATCATTAAAAGCAAGCCTAGCCTTGCTCTGGTCGTATCCCTGCAGCAACAGGAAGTAAGGGCGGTCTGTGGGTGGAAGGATCAGGCTCTGTGACATCACTTCCAGATCACATGTATCATTATCCTCCTCGTGTTCTTGGGGTCTCCTGTCCCTTTCACTTCCGACCTTTGACCCCAGCACCTGCAAGACAGTATTTATGTCAAAAAAATCCACGCTACTGTACGGACATTTTATCTCACTCTTTCCCCCCTCTCTGTCTCACCTCTCCTGTGTCTGTCGCTATCATGCTTATGATGTTCTTTCTATCCTGAGCTCCTCCGGTGTTGCTCCCGGGGTTGCTGGGACGGCGGTTGTCATTGCCGGCGTGTTGCCCCTGGCGACGTCGCAGACTCAGGTTCATGTCGCTGATGCTTCTGCGCAACTCCGTGTTCCTCCCCCGGAAGCCGCGCTCGGTCTCTTCTGCTCCGCCCCCCGATGACATGCGACTTCGCCTCCACGGCACTGCGGCGGACATGACGTCAGGGCGAATTTCAACCAGTCAAACATAAGAACAGATGCCATCATGAGCGAATCAAATGAGCCAGACTGACATTTTTTAGGGACCATGGGAACATGGGCTACCTGAGTAATTCTCCCCGTCCCTCTTTCGTTCCTTCTCTTTGGCCCTCTCTTCCCGCTCATAGTCATCCTTTCTCTGGATCTCGAAACGCCGCTCGAACCCCTCCTTTGGCTTCCACATGTCAATCAGAAGCAGGGGACATTCCCATGAGGCCACACCCCTCCGGCACTCTGTCTCCCATCGGATGGTCCCGTTGGGCTGTACAATGGGCTTCCCAATGACATCACACAGCAGGAAGTCATCAGGGCTGGGTTTGTGGAAAGCTGGGAGGAGGAGATGGGTGGAGGCGTAAAGATTAGCAGGTGACGGGTGACCATTTTATGCATCTTAAAAGAATGACTGACTCACCTCCATCCTCAGTCTCTCCCTCCCTTTCTCTTTCAGTGTAGCGGGTTATGACCTGCGAGATGAGCTGGTGGGCGGTGGAGTGAACGTTGGCCAGCAGGCTTCTGTAGTTGGCTCCGCTGGAGAGGGCATCTCCGTAGATCTTAATGAGCCCCGGGGTTGAGCAGGAGGCTGGGGGCATGTAGTGGGAGGACGATGCTGCGGAGTGCGCCCACACTTCCCTCTCCCTGTCCCCGACCGCTCGGTCCCGGTCGCTGTTCGACCGGCCCCTCAGGAAGAGGTGAGACAGGCGCTTGGCGCGGGACTGAGGGGCGGCAGGACGGGGCCGGAGGAAGGGAGAAGGGGAGGGGGAGGGGGGAGCCAGGGAAGGGGTGGAGAGGGAGAGGGTGGACGAAGGAGCGGTGGGAGCCTCGTGCAGAGAGGCGGCATCTGAGCTGGTGGTGGATCTACAGAGAGCGAGAGAGAGAGAGAGAGAGAGAGGGAGAGAGAGAGAGAGAGAGAGAGAGAGAGGGGGGGGAAGAGAGAGAGAGAGGGGGAGAGAGAGAGAGAGAGAAGGAGGGAGAAAGAGAGCGAGAGAAGGAGAGAGAGAGAGAGAGAGAGAGAGATGAAGACAAATAGTTTATTGTTAAAATTAACAATATATATGGTGTTGTAAAATTCAATAATACAAATAGAAGTTACTGGAATTGAAAAAAATAAAAAGGGGGAAAAGGAAGGACACGTGTATTAAATATTTGCTTAGCAGGCACTTTTATCCACTATAGTGAAAAAAAACAACTTATATATTTTTTCAGGCTATCCATTTATACAGCTGGATGTTTGTACTAAAGCAATAAAGGTTAGCCACCTTCTTCAGTGGTACAACAGCTCCACCTGGGCAACAAACCTCTTAGGTACAAGTCCTGTTCGCTAGCCATTGTACTGCACTGCCACCCCCTTATACAACACTGACATCCACCAAAGGAAGCCTAAAGGAGCAGAAACATGCCAGAAAGGCCAGAACTGACGGGAAATACGGACTGACTTTACAGAGGCTGCGCTGGGCCAACGAGCCCCCAGTTTGGCAAAGTGTTTTCGGGGAGAATTTATCCACAGACCCACAGGGAAATGGAGCTTCCTGAAACGAGGGCTGTTGGACCCCTCCATCTGAAAGAGGCAGGAACAGAGTGAGAGAGGCCGGAAAGCACAGATAAATGATAGAAATCATAGTTTCTTTACCAGATAAGACATTCCTGAAATGTAGATTATTTAACTTTACATTTTGCATTTCAGGTATTTAGCTGATTTTATCCAGAGTGACTTATAATAAGTGGAAAAAAAGAAAAGGCCTAGATTTGAAAATCATCAACATCCCAAAGTAGCAATTAATGCTAAGTGCAATGGTCAGGCCGAAACACCCTATGATGATGCAAGCAGGTGATGCAAGCAGATAATGATTAATATCAAGACTTTACTGCACATAATACAGGGCATTCCAAGCCCTGTATTCTTCACTTGCAGTCAAACTGCACTGGAAACACTCTGTAACTATTGAACAGCACACAAAGAATAAATAAAAAAAAATTTTTAAACCAAATCCTTCCTGCTGAAAATGTCAGCATATCTGACACAAGTCCTGTAAAAGTCAAAGTGTAGCATTGTTTTTATGTACATAGTCAAATGTTGGTGGAGCAGTGTAGGGCTAAAAATACCCTGCCCACTATACTTGTCACAGGGTGAGCACAGAATTAATCTGTTTAAAATTTAGAGCAGAGACCAGCATATGCATCACATGGTGTCCGGCAGAAGACTGACATCATCATGAGACAAGCCCTGCCAGCCAAGGTGTATTTATGACACAGTAATTAATGCCAAGTCACAGTGGGTGAGATGCCAAATCATAAAATCTGGTCTCCCAGGTTTAGGCAAAATAATGCCATTTTATTCCAACTTAATGATACGTATCATACCTCAATCAATAAAAAGTGTGTATGTTAGATCGAGTCCACAAACAAAAACTGAAATTATGGCCCTCAAGTTGATAACTAGGTCAGACAAGGTCAATTCAAATCTAAAGATGAGGTCATTAAAGCATGTAATGCATCAACTGTAATTTGAGTTACTATAGCAACTATTGTACATATCAAGTGTGAAACGAATCATTTTCCACGCTATTATATAATCATATATTGGCTTTATTTTGTAATGTGCCTAACTGAGATATTTTTTCCTCTTCTGAGAAAATATGTCATTAAAAAAATTAAATATGGAAGTCTTCAATACAACATCAAAATCAAGATGGGAAGGATATGCATGATATTTCCAATTAAATGAAACACGTACATACCTAGTGAGTACCCTTTTCTGAAATATAGAACTAATTGTAAGATCTAATAACAGTATTATTTGTCTATAAAGGGTGACATCACTCACTTCAGCTGAATTGTAAACATGCAACAATGCACAAAATTCAAACAAGAATGTTCAAACACTTATATATAATTCATATTCTACACAGTTTAAAAATAATTCTAATCATTTATAAAGATTACAAGTAGGCCATGCAAAAGAATACACTTTATCCATAAAAGTATGTTGAGAAGTGATATCTAAAAATGTAACTTACCCACAATTGTATATGAGCTTTTTTTTCTTTTACCAATATCTCTTTTTTTAAATAAAAATCCTTCAATAGCTAAGAACTTTGGTTATTTATGTCTGTCTAACCACAAATCGTCTGTGCACATTTACAAGCTATTTTCCACCTGTTTAAAAATGTATCATTTGTTTTGTCCAAGAAAATTTGTTATTTATTCCCGTGACATTATCATTCTCCTCACTTTCAAAATGGCTCTCAATTTCCTTTGCCCTTTCATGCTCTTTCGCTTACGCACTTTTATTTTGCTCTTCTTTTGGAATATATCCGTATTTATTTATTTATGAAAACCAAAAAAAAAAAAAACGTTTTTTTTTCTGCTTGGTCTATCCCAGCTGTCTATATCTATGTCTTATCCTTGCGTTCACTCTTTCTTTCCCTCTCCCTGTGTCTATACATAGAGAAGCAGGCCCATTGTTCTTCGTGACAGAATTTCCTTCCTCCTCACAGGACAACACCTATATCCTGAGTGAGAGGGGGAGCAGGAGATGGTGAGGTTAGCGCAGCATATGAACAGCCTGGACTGGGCCCTGCATTATATCTACCCTGGCTCTGACAGAAAGAAAATCACTGCAACAAATACGGTATATCTTAAAACAGACTGTTTAGACTGGGGTCCACAGTACTCATACTGACACTGAGAGATCAAATTAGTTGAGGATTAACGAATACTGGATTGATTGGATTTAACAGTTTATTACCAGCCACTGGAGAGCACTGGAAAGATAAAAGATTGCAACAGTATATGAAAATACATTAAACTACTTGTCTCAGGACACTGATGAGTAGGAACTTTATACCTAATTTAAAAAAAGGAATTAAATAAAACGTTGCATGTATCACTTCATCTGTTTTAGGTTTCAAAAGGAGAAATCTACTCTACCAAATGCATGCTAGTATGGACAGCATGCAAAACCACAGTTTATATTTTCATTTTAAATAGGGTAGATGTTGCACTGTTAACACTTGATTAGAAGAATCTATTCTGCAAAATAAATGTTTTATATGGTGACTATCTCTCCAAAAAGGAGGTAGAAGGCATAATGAGAGGCAGGAAGTGAGCAAGAGAGGGACACCTGTGACCTCTGACCTTGTTTCAAACAGGAACTTGGTGCCAGGAAAGGACAGGAATTAATTTTGTGTCTTTTAAACTGTGTGTCACTGTGTGTTTGAGTGAAATCAGATGTTAAGATTTGTTTTATACAACTCCATGTCCATTGGTGCAGAAATGTTTTAAATTACACTGTGGAGTAAAATGTCTGTCCATTAGGATAACTCAACAAATGCCATTTTAGACATAAACCACATTAATATACATTGTGTTTTGCCAGATTACATATTAGTATGTGACATTTTAATGGACGATAGTAATAGGCCTGATTAAAATAATACAAAGTTCAGAATGACAGCAATGCACAAGCTCAGGCAGACAAGCAGCAACACCCTGAAAACATTCAGTATGGCTAAAAAAGAATTTGGCTTTTTTTCATATTTCTCTGGCGCTCCCAGTATCCTTTATCTCTCAATAATCTGTGAGCCAGGACCTTGTTAGTCATAAATTAAACAGCAGTCCTTACTGATTTCACCCAATTTTCCATGAGACATCTGAGACCATCGAGATCGCTGGAATGTTGTCTTATGTTTGAAGAAATAGCCACCCTCTGTGATGAGAAGCAGAGATAAAAAGAAAGAAAACATAAAAACTTCTCATAATCCTGCCCTTCCTTTCACTGACCTTGGAGGAAATGTTGTGATGCAGCGGGTCAGATAACAACCAGAGGGCCCCTGAATTAATATGTCTGTGTTTGCTGTGTTTTATGGCGTTGCATTGTAAAATGTTTGCATTTCTGATTTTATGAATGATTATTTGACATATGTATGCTGTGTGTGCGTGTGGGCGCACATGCACGCAGATGTGTGTACGTTTATGTGTGTGTGTGTGTGTGTGTGTGCCCGCTTGAATTCACGTAGATTTAATTACAATATATACATTTAAACTGTAGATATTTTGGCTGATGCTAATTCAAACAGCAGACATACATACCTATTGTTCTATTAATTAACTTTGTTCCAGACCTCACACTCACTCTCTAAGTAGAATACATGACATACAAATTATACATACATACATGTAGTTAGTATGTTAACATCATTTAATGAAACTGCTGCATAAATTAAACAAGTAATTTGTTAAAGTCTAAATATGGTTTTGTATACAGAAAATTATACATTATTATTATTATGCCCCGCCTTATTCCGCAACACATGGGTTCCCTATCCTCCAGCATCCCGGCATGCCGCTCGCGGCCTTACCCTTCAGAGGACATCATTCGAAGAGGACGGCAAGAGGTGTACTTTAGAGGTAGGCCACAACATTTATTTACTGTTGATTACTCTTGAATATTAAGGATATTTTTGCCTAGAGTATTCATAAAGCTTTATTTATACAGTCTGCAATGAATCAAATAAATGTTGCTCGACCATAGACCAATACTCGCCAAAAATCTGATCTTGCTAGCTATTTAGCTAACCAGCCAGCTGAACGATTTTGTGCTGTTTGCTAAATATACAAAAAATCTTGGATATTCAGCTATGGTTATTTGTAATGTTCTTCTAACGTTAGTTAAACCCTGAAAAATGTAACTTTTCACGTCATGTCGAAGTACATTATAACTGGTTCGTACATATTGATAAGGTTGCCGACAAGGTGATGGTTTCAGCTGAATTGTAGCTTGCGTTTCTGCTTTTCGTTTATCAAGGATACTTAATGTTATTGTTAGATGCAACGTGGCATATGTTGATATAGTGAAGGGGATAGTTGTCACTACGTTGTGGATATTTAATGGTTAGTGTAATACTAGGTTGCTAATATAGATGGCTAATGGCCGTTGCTGGTCGGAAGGTTTTACGTCGGGAGTTCACGACCTGATATCAGCTCGACCGAGCTAACCTTAGCTAGCTTGTTAGCCGGAATTTTGTATTGGTTTTCTATCTAAATCGCTAGCGTAACAGACGGTGATGATTAACGTATTACCACCAAAATTAGTTTAACTAGACTACGTTAATGTAAACAGCATTTCTAAGGGAGAAATATTTTGTTTGGTGTACGTTATAGACACGGTCTGGTAATGGACATCCGCCTAAGTATGATTTATTATTCGTTTTGACTTAAAATATTGCTCAGCGATTTTTTCACTGAGCGCATGCTGACGAACTTCTTTTAATAACTAAAGAAAATTTAGCTCAGACGGTTGTCGAATTTCTCGTCCAGTTTTGTGATGTTGCTTTCGTAACGACTTCTGGCTGAGTTACCTACTGGTATGTATCGAACGATGTTACATTATATTTATTTGACAGACGCTTTTATCGAAGCGACGCACGAAAGTGCATGCCAAGGTCATTGGAACTACTACGAAACACAGTTTCGTTTAAGGTACAATACCCACTTTGTACAGTTATCATAGCCAAGAGCACAAAGTCCAGTTCACACAGTGAACATTATTCTGACCTAACCTATGCCAAGTCAAACTAGGGGGCAGTACAAACTAGGGGGCAGTACAAGCTACAACATTAGGACGAAAATACAAACTACAATAAGTGCTGGGATGGAGGTAGATGTAACATGAGTGGCATGAAAGAGTGGAAGTAAAATGATTTGCAGAGTGGTGGCAGTTAGTCCAGAGATGCGTCTTCAGACCACGGCAGTCGATGGGTAATGGAGTGGTTCGAAGAGGGACAGGGAGTTTGTTCTGCCACTGGGGAGCTAGGGTGTAGAAGCTCCGTGATGGGGTTGAGCGAGAACCCTTTACCCGGATGGGAGGGGGTGCAAGGCGCCCTGCTGCTGCAGAGCGGAGTGGTCATGTGACGTTTAAAGAGCATTAACAGTTCAGCGACTCTGAGAACGCATTTTTATCCATAATAGCATGAATGTATATGTTCACGTAGAAGAAGCAGTTAAAAATACTAATGATGTATGGTAGCCTGATTCGAGTCTGTGTGTTTTCTGTTGTCCAGGAGTTAATACCGTGTGTTAAATCAGTGAAGATGGCTGAAGCGATTCAGGAGAAGATCAAGAACTACAGGACCGCTCCCTTTGATGCTCGTTTCCCCAATACGAACCAGACCCGCAACTGCTTCCAAAACTACCTTGGTAAACCCATTTGTTTTAGTCGATACTTTCTAGTCTGTTGGGTTATGGTCACTAACTGTTGTTTGAACAAGCCATTGTTTTCTGTCCTTGTTAATGATACTTTACATTACATTTTTACATTACAGGCATTTAGCAGACTTACATAGCATTTCTTTTACATAGCATTTTACATTGTATCCACTTATACAGCTGGATATATACTGAAGCAATTTTGGTTAAGTACCTTGCTGAAGGGTACAACGGCAGTGTCCTTACCCGGGAATCGAACCTGCGACCTTTCGGTTACAAGCCCAGTTCCTTACCCACTGTGCTACACTCCGATACTTTGGTTAATGGTGTAGAAACTGCATTATTTCCAACATATTTACTGCACTGACCTTTGTTCCCTTTCATCAGTCACCACTCAAGGGCCTCGTGTCCACTTAAGACTTTCATGCGATTATATCTGGTCTTAACATTGATAATATACAGAGTTCTGCAGAATTACAAGGGTAGGGTAGAGATGGTGAGTGAGATGATGTGGGGTGATGTGTAATGGTAGTGAAAACATTTTTTTCTGATGTATCCTCTGCGCTTTCATTGATCTCTGTATTCCAAGCTTGGATCAGTTTAATTTAGTTGCAAGTTAGCTGGCTGAAGAACCATGACAAGAGCACAAAAATGCTACAATCACAATGCAATCTGAGCTTTTACAGTGTTTGTACGTCACCAAGAAGTCATAACACTTCTGAGCCTTGATTGCGTCCATTTGCAGTACGAGTTACTTGACTGCCAACTACCAACATTTTCATCTGCTTCGTTGTGCTGCCATGGCAAATCAAAACTTGTTTTGTAACACGTGTCAGATTTCAATATTTTAGACGATGTGCCCTTGGCTATTTTTAACCAGTGGTGGCAACCGTGTTCTATGTATCTGAGAATCGCATCTGAGGCAGTGCCATCTCAGACTGCATTTGCATGCCTGTTTAAAAACTGCCAGAGCATGTTGGCTCCTCATACAATAAGGACAGAAGTCAAAATGGAAAATATTCGAACTCTATGCAGTTTCTGTTGAGGTTATGAATGGTCATATACGAAATTTAAGACACGATGAAACCCTTCTACTTTGCTTTATGATTAAAAGTCGCTGTTGTGATGGAGCGCCATTTTGTTCCTAAATCTGTAACATACTTCGGGTTAGGCGTGCTGTAGCAAGCTCAAGTTTCTGTGCTGTGGAGGCTCTGTGTGTAGATGACTATAGTGCCATGTCTTTCTGTGCTGTGTTCACATCCAGCTATATTGACTCTGTGAACCCTCCTGTTCCCACTCTCAGACTTTCACAGGTGTAACAAGGCTCTCTCCGACAAAGGACAGGATGTAGCTCCATGTGACTGGTATCAGCGGGTCTACAAGAGTCTTTGCCCGATGAGCTGGGTACGTAAAATATGATGTTACATTCTTAACAGAGTATGCTTGATGCACAGTGAGCCAATGCCATATATACCCTGTAACATACCCTGGTTATTGGTTACATCACACTAAGTCAACCATTAATTTATTGACGCCCAGTAAAAATGAACTCTGCATTACATTAAACTGGTGAGTGTTCCCTGTACTACACTAGGCACCCACAAAAATATTATTTGAAAGTGTTCTACTTATTTATTTAGGTGACAGTGGAAAATAACCAGTATGCATTTCTTCGTACCCTGACTGTGGCTGACCAAAACCTAAAATATCTGAGGTGGTTGTGACACCGATGACATCCCATAATCACTGTGCTTGACTTATGATAAGTGTCTACACAAAGTTGCTGTTGCAGCCGTACTGTGGTCATTGTAAACATTGAAAATGATAGACAATTAATGTTGAAGCATATTGGACTATGGCCATTTTTTTGACACGCATCCCCTTCTAGATTGAGTAAAATGACATTGGTAGCTTTGATTTTATTTTAGGCAACAAGGCTAAAAAGACTAACTAGGTTCAACAAATGGTCACACTTTTTCAACAAGAAACAATTTCACCTAAACCAAATGACTGACAGCACACCTGTAGCATTGTTTTCTTTGTGTTTTGTTACCGTGAAAACAGATTTTGACAAAATCTGCAGGCTTAATACTTGTATGCATAAATACAATGTGGTGCTGAATTGGTGTGCGGTACAATCAGCAAAGAGAACAGACACTGGGAGGCACTTTAAGCAATCCACAAATGTGTAGTGCGCTGTGAAATGTGCTGTACATCTGGATTCACACATTAGGAATGTTTAGGCTTCTCAGTCCCGGTCAGAATTGTTGGGAGCTTGTTAGCATACTGTGTCTCTGCCTTTTCTCAGGTCAGCAAGTGGGACGAGCAGATTGAGAGTGGCAGTTTTCCTGGGAAGATCTGACGGACTACCCCGCGACCCCTCACTCGTCTCTTCATGACTTTCAAACATTCTTAACGTTCTACTATGGCACTGGCCTGCGCTCACTCATCATTTGTCCTCAACTTTGACCTGCAAGTGAAAACAAGTTTTACACTGTTTATTTTATTGTGTTTTTTTTTTTTTTTTTTTGAAAACTCGGTTTGATGAGTTTTAGTGACTGCTGAACTGGACAAACTTTGTAAAGGGGAGGAAAAAAAAAATTCTCGCTTATTTGTCAAAGTTAAGGACCAGTGTTGATTGAACCCCAGCCATTTTGTCATTCTGTTTAATGTTTGTTACAAAATAATTTAATAAAGCTGGTCAGGTAACCTAATTCTTTGGGTTCTAATGTCATTGAGTGAGTCCTGGAAGTTAATTTCTTTAAATTGTTTGACCCACACTGTATGCATATATGTGCCTGGGCTGTTCTACAGAAGTCGTGCAAATTCAGGCCTGGAAAATGGAAATTTGTATTCTTTTTAAAAAAATTTTATCATGCATAAATATGCTAAATCTAATAATAATCAAATAAAAATTGAATTAATAGAATTTAGTTAAAATTCCATACAAATGTTCTACCATGTTACGATTGTGACCGGTCTTAGTACTTAATCCCACTACTCAGTAATACCTCTAATCATAAAGTCACAAAAATCAATGTCACAAGCAATAAATGACCTACGTGTTTATATAACTTTTATTTTGTGCAGAAAAATATGGAACATGGAATAGCTCACAAATACGGCACTGTGTTACAAGCCATTCACTGTGGTGTACACAAGCAACACAAATTTCTGAAAATAAGTTTTTTCTTTTTAGAAAAGGAAGGAAAATCCGTTAATGTTGGGAAAACAAGAATAACCTGTTAGGCCGTCTTAACAATTGACTGAAAAAAAAAACTGAACTTGTCTTTGCATAACGTTCTATTTGCAATTTAAGCATGTAGCATATGTTCTTATCCAGTTGACCTACAATAAAATGCGTGAACATTTATCGAACATCAACACGGTAAGTAGCCAAATAATTCAGAGAACCATTACTGCAAATCTGCCGAGTCGGTATCAAGGAATGGAAAGTAATGGTGCCCAGTAGTAAGACTAGTTTGTGTGCGTGCGCATTGCGGGGCGCATAAACTGGCAAGGTTAAGGAGCTATGTATGGGGACAAATGAAGAGGTGAGGTGGAGTCAGAAGAACTTAACACGCCTAGCTTGTCACTGCATCAGATATCAGATACTGGGCATGCCTTTTGGGTCACATTGGTCGGTGAGGAAATTAAAGTACCGATGTTGTCCATTTGAGGCCAGAAGAAGCGGTTCTGCCCAGTGTGTTGCGTCATTTTGACAAACCCCGAAAGAGAGATCTTGCTGTGGCTTTTTCTATCTGCACGACTGTATCGCGACAAGTGGAAATAATAGGCCTACGTATGAACTGTAGTTGAATCTTGTTCTTAAAAAGACATGCGTTGAACATTGATTGGCTTTGATAAGAATTGATGGATACGTGTCATCAACCAAAACAATACTATTTGAGTTGTGACTGTTTTGGTTATGACAATTTTGGCCACAAAACAAGATTTATAAGCACACTTTTTTAATGAATGAAGTGAATTAATTTCAAACTAAGGGGATTTCGTTGAAATGTAAATTAACTGTTCAAATTTGACGAAAGCGTTGCTATGTTGATAGGCGTTTCCTTTGGTTGCCTAAATAACTTTGGCAGACAATCCTATGGTTCACCGCAAAGTGAGATGAAGCACGCAAATTATCACGCGATGTCATTGAATAGATGGAGGATTTTACACATGCTGGGTTGGCTTTGGCAGCAGTCTTGATTTATATGCATTGAACTTTTCGTAGCTGTATTCGTATAAACTATGTTACCTGAAGTAATGTCATCTATCTGAACACTTAAACCATTGGCGCTTGCACATTGCATGAATGGATTAATGAAGTCAGATGTAGGGTACTAATGTGAAACAGCTCACGTGGTATAAGCGGACTGTGACGCTAGGTGAATTGATCCAATGTCTGTTTGTATTGCATTAACTGTATTGTATTGGATGTTCTGTCATGCCTGTGTTTGAATGTTGGAGGACCACAATGGAAATAAGCCTGCTGGCTTTCTTGTGTTTCAATTCTTGACATTTTTAAAGGATTGCGGTCTGCTAAGCTGTCTTATGAAATCTAGTTTTTAAATTGTCAAATAAATTCATTCGTTCACCCATTCATTCATTCATTCATTTTAATCTATATCCGTGAAACACGCTACTTGGCGTGTCCATCTAATTGCTACTTGTACAGTATCAAATGTTCCGATTAATTGTATCTCGACATGCAGGCCATATTCCACTACCATCTTCTTTATGTATCTCGTGTGAATAATGTGTATAATGTGTATAATATGGTTGCTGATGGTTCATATTCATTAATCCGGTCAGATAACCCTCTGTAGCCTACCAACTGTTGTCCTCAGTTGACAGCGAGGGAGATGCCACTGGAGCTTGTTCATGAAATTGCTAATGATTGCTAAATAATCCACAAACTTGTTCATGTACTGGACAGATGGTGGCAGCATTGTCGCAATGCTCTTTGAGACTGGCTTGCAATACCTTTTTTTTAACACCGGAGGGTAGTATTTGATTTCATTTAGTACAGTGGTTGAACTCCTGCGTATGATGGCTTTCGTTCCAACGACAATTGCAGTACCAGAATTTTAAGAAGTTGTTCGCTTTTCTTAATTAGGTGCTTTTCATGGTTAGAGGCATAATTTGTCGTCCTAAGCCACGTGGTCAGAAATAGCTATGCATGCCATGCAGAATAAAAGTCCCATGTTCACATTGTACTACTGATTCATCTCAGTTACTAATTTGATCATTTAAAAACTGCTACCTCTTTTTATGTAAATATTTGCAATATAATACAAAAAGTACAATGCGAGCATTGGGTTTTTATTATTCATGGAATGCAATGGTATTTCTGACTTAATGTGGAATAAGAGGGTAAATCATGCCTCTATCTGAAAAGCACCAAATTCAGAAAAAGTAACAGCTTTTTAAAATTCTGGGATTTGCAACTGTGATCGGAACGAAAACCAGCATACACATGGGTCCCCCAGGACCGAGGTTGTAAAACCACTGATTTATTAAATCCGGAAATTTGGTTTCATTCCGATGAGAAATTCACGTCACGAAATAAAACGGATCTTATAGTCCGTTGTCTTTTTAAAATAAATTCCATCAGCTTTGTATTTTATGTGAAATCTTTTATGTGAATCTTCCATTCTGGCCCTGTCCTTCGCAGTATTATCATTTAAAAATCTCCACCGACTTTGAATTTTTTCATCGCACCCACACTTTGTGGTGTGTGCCATGCAGCACGTTCGCATTTCTCTACAGTTATTCAGTTCCTCCCCTCATGTCTTTCCACTGTATGCTTTATGATTATTTTACAGATGCCTGTAAATTGATTGGCTGAAGGATAACGTCACGTGCCGTTACTTTCAGTCCTAGTTGGTCAATTAGATTAGCGGATCTTTGGCACTCTAGCAACAGTTCTGTACCAACCAAGTAAAATTTATTGTAGTAATAATACTCAGAAAATAAGTAAAACTGCTTGCAACGCCTGACGATGACACCAGCTCAATAAGTTATGTTGGTGCATGTTCGCCCACGCCAAAGGGAATTTTAGTATGTGTAATTATTACAGATAACAGACAAAACGAAATACCATGATGTTGAAATAGTGTAATAAATAAATAAAAATGTTTTCAGTTTTGTTGGTCTAAACAAAGGCACTTAAAAAATTCAAGCTCAGTACTACAATATTTTATCTGTATTATTGAACTGCTCTCTGACTGATGATGATCTGATCTGATTCTGTTCTCGTTCAGTTTTATTTATTTATTTATTTATTTTGCCTGCACTGAGGCAGTATGTTCTCTTACTCTGACCTTTAAAGACTGCTCTGTGAGGCCAGCAACATTCTCTGGTGAGGTCATTTTATTTTATAGGTATGTGTTTTGCTTATGTAAATTAAGAATAATTGAAAAGTGTGGTATTAAGTAGAGGTGTTTCACATGTGTGTAGCTGTTATTCCCGCAACCAAGCTGAATTTATTTTATTTGTGTTTTGTTCATTTCAAGACTTGTTTTGTCAAAAGTCTAGATTCATTTAAGCCTTCTTTACTGTTGTTAACTTGAACTCAGTGGACAGATAGAGCAGAGAGGAGTTTCCCGGAAGGATGTACATGAATGAGTCACACATATTTCATCACAGTGCACATGCTGCATTATCAAGATATTTTTAAATATTTTTCATGCGAAAAGTCTGGTCAGAGAAGGTCAATCAAAGGATAATGTTAGAAGTTAGAACTTTGAAGGTGATTTATTTTATTTATTTTTTTGCACTGATTAGGAGCATTGTCCTAAACTTTCCACCACCAAATCCCTTTATCATATGAAACCCATCTAATCCACAAAGACGTGTGCAGATATAGCCTATTATTCAGCTCATTAAATATGGACCACACCAACGCAGAGTGCATTTTATTAACAGTTACAGCAAAGACAAAAAGAATTAGCAGTAACCATCTGGACTTGCATGGTTTTTGTTCTTCTGAAGATGGTAGAGAGGTTAGCACCTTGGACCAATGCACAGTAGCTTTCAGAAGACCAAATCTTCCAAATGATCAAAAGAATGTGTAGAAAAGAATGAAATGGAGGAAATGGAGAGAGGAATAGATATGACCATGCTTTCTATGGTTTTACCTTCTGAGATAGTATAGAAAAGATGAGGCCATTCTTTCTTTGGTTTCACTTTAATGGGCGTGTCACCAACCAAATGATCAATGCCAGCTCTGAGCTAATTTGTAGAAATATAAGCCACAAAATAGTTAGATTATCACAATTCTTGAGGCCTTCTTCTTAGTGGTTATGCCCCAGCCAGAGGTATTCTTATTAATATGTATGTTAATTATTTCACTCAAGACTTTTAAAAAGATATGTGGGGAAAGATAGCCACATTGATTTCCTCAAGAGAAATATTTAGTGCTTTCCATGTTGGTTAACAATAAACGGCACACATGCTTCAATGAATGCAATTTGTTAGAATGTATATTACTTGTTAAATACTTTGGGCTGATTCATGAATCATAATAAAACATTTATAATTAATGCAACTTATCATGGGCGTTGTATTATACATTGCTTTACAATCACTTGGCAGGCAGTCTTATTAAGAGGATAATATGGGTGTTTGTCTCAGGACAAGGGCGCTGCATCACCAAAAAGGCACAGAGACCCATTTATAATCAATATGTGTGAAGTTAGCTGAACAAACCTACAATTAATATTGTAATAATAATAATAATAATAATAATAATAATAATAATAATAATAAATAAGTGCCACTATACAGCTCACCTATCTGTACACAGTTGTACCTAATTCATTACAAAGGAATTTAAAAAAAAAGAAAGACATCAGGTCAATTGCATATGAGAAGTAATGTTTGTGTGAGGTGTGGCTGTACTGCAAGCATTCAGTGTTAGACTTCACGTGGACATAATGATTACATATTTTCTATAACTCCTCCCTGAGTGTTTATTGTTTTCTAAAAAAAAACCTGTTTGCTGCACAGCTTTACAGCTCGCATCACCCTAGGGACAATTACCAGCATTCCAGTCATGCATGACGACAGATCGACTGTTTCTCAAATAATTTAACTGAATGGGCGCTTTAAAATGATCATCTCTCATTATAAAGGAATGCAACACTACTTTGGTTTATTATACAGCTACATACAACTTCTACATAGAAACACAATCCCTTCATTGTTGATTCTGCTTTATTATGGTATTACAGGAAACATCAGGTAATGGGCAAATATCAAACGACCTCCAGCGCTAATTGTTGTGGATAAAAGGTTATATGGAGGATGCATAAATGCAGAAACTACATCACAACATGCTATCATGGTCACCACAAAAATTACTGTTGTTTGGTATATTACACCTAGATTTTTGAATCAGAAAACGTTGACGAACTTGTAAATGTGCACTCATTTCTTATACTTGTTTCAAATAATAACCTAAAAATATTGCCATTATTGGTCATGTGTTACTTATTTCTCGTCAAAGAATCAGCCTGTTGCAGTTAGAGAGAGTTTCCTGTTGCAGAAGAGGAAATTGCTTCACAGATAAAAGACCACAGAGACTGGAGAGCCCAATTCTAAATGTGGATATTAAACATGAAATGAGCAACTAAATTAACTATGCACCGGCACATTGTGCTGGAGGATGCATTTGTTTGTAGAACAAGAAATATTACTCTCTTTAAGTACTTTCCATTAGATTTTCCCCCATCTGTCTTTGTAAACACATTTGAAGTACTTGAAGTTATTCAAGCATGTTTATAAATTGATCGGTGTTAATACTGAACACAGTATTCTAGGTCTCCACGCAATGTGCCAGCATGTTCTGGCTTCAATGTTCCTTTAAAGACCGTTGATGTATTTGTTTGGGCAAACTCAGACAAGTTTCTTGACAAACTGTCCTCAGCTTTCTTTCAAATTCTGTTTCTGTTTTGAGCTCTGCAGTCTTGAGTAGGCATTGCCTACCCAGTTTCATAACCTCCCCGGACTCAGGCTCATTTTTTTTTAACTTCCTCTCCATTGAATTAAAAGGAATTTCAATTGAAACAGCCTCAGTTTCATTATCATCAGCATGTGTGAGATTGTAAGTTTGTGCCAGAGTGCTCTTATATCATTACAACTGAGACCATTTATGTCTATTGCCATGTACATTCCATCTTTTATTTATCATATATCCAATCCTGTCATGCACCATCCTGTTATTATCTCATATTATTTTCTTAAATAGCGTAAATGGCGTAGCCTACTGTACATGCCATGTCATGATGTAACATCAGGACAGCGTGTCAGACAGCTGCGAAGTGGACACCCACAATGATTCAATAAACCGTAATACTTCGTGTGTAAGTTCAAGTGAATTTGGATGACCCTCACAGGTTTTGTGCAATAGAAAGCACTGGATGTGAGTTAAAGCCTTTTGAGGGGAAATACGAACAAAAACCCCACGGAAACTAGGGGATTAGACACATTCTCTTTGACTGAGGCATAAAATTGGCAATAAAACAATGCTTCGTAGAATGGAATTCAAGCAGTCGTGCTCGTATATAATCATTGTATTATTTCAGCGGCGTCCTCATAAAATATGTTCTGGTCACGGAAGGATTTTCGTTTGAAATTGCTCTTCTATTTGTAACATCAGACCGTCACAAGATAAAACTGAGTCACATCTTTTCTGTGACACAGGAAAAGGAGAAAAAAAATTTAATGAACGCCCATGCCCAGAGATGGAGTTGGGGGAACTGTCGTCAAAGCGTGGCGACGTGCAGCTATACGAGTACTACTATGGTATATAAGAACGAGAGAGAACGGGCACTAAACATTTGTTACGAACGGCAGTTACGGCATTGTAGAGAACTTGAAAGATAAAGCATACGCTTCATTTACGACTGATTCGAAATTAAGGTAAATACCTTTAAATGAATTTACTTACCGTATTTTGTAAATATAGTATAATATCTATAAAGTATTATTTTAAAAAATACAGTGCATTTATTATGAGGCGTTTGTTCCAAATTTTCGCACTTTTCTTACACATTTGTAATAATAATAATAATCTTAGCACAAGCATCAACATTTAGATTTAATTAAGTTACTGAATATATATTTAAAGGATATTCATATTTAATCTTTTAAATGGGGCTTTCAAGGTTTTAAACGCAACCGTGGGCTACAACAGTTATGCGTGTTAAGCGAGGGAAAAGAGGAGAGCCGCGGGGAGTGAAGAGATTTAAAAAAAAAAAAAATTTTTTAATGTCAAAAAGCAAGGCTGTGTTACGGAGTAGTGTAGCCTATACATCTTCTAATATACCTTCTTATATAGTTTTTAACATAGCCATGTAGCTCGAGAGAGAAAAAGTAAGACTTTACATGTCAAAAGTGCCTTCTAAAGGCTAGGTGCTTTAATTAGTTTTTTTATTCGCAGGTTCAAAGCCAGCAATTCTTACAACGTACTACGCTGTCTGAAAGTCTTGTGTTGCAAAGAGGAAGCGGTTATCCATTTGTGTGTAACGAGCATCCACTGTTGTGCATCGGTGCAGGTATCGAAGATGGAGAAGATAGAAGACGGCGACAGGGTGAGTGGGGACCTTTATCTCTCTTTACTTCACTAGTTGAAGTGCGGAATTACCTCGTCCTTTTCAGGAAAAGTTATTTTCCATGTATGTAGTCTGCTATTACTAACCCTAATACTGTGTCTGCCTAATACTGCATTAACCATCTTTGTCAAACCTTGTATAGTTCTTCACACAGTAGACCTATAAGAACTGTAACAAATAGCCATAACATAATTGTCTGTTTTCTCGGGAGGAACATTATGTGTGGATTTATATATAACTTTTCTATTCTTCTCTTTGTTCCTGCAACTTAAGTGAGTCAGCCAGGGATTTACGAGACATGCGATTCAGTACTTTTCCTATTTGGGCGAAAAGAATAGGAGGAAAAGGGGGGGGGTAGCCCATCCTCCGGTGGTGTTTAAACTTGAAGATCGCCTCTCCGCTCTGACCTGTTCTTGCATGTTCGGGTGAGTGAGGAGGAATGAAGCAATGTGGGGGGTGCAGGGGGCAGGGGGCGGGGAACTGTGACTGCAGAGGGGAGATGATGACACAGAGAAAGAAGATTGCGATAGGGATGCACTGAGGGTTGTGGCCGCAGAATTTTTCACTGTTACAGCGAGAGCGTCTGATCTTGTTAAAGGAAAATATCTCAGACTCCAGCTGTGGAGGGCCATGGTTTTGTGTGTGTTCTAGCACTTCCCGAAAGTGTCTAATGTAAGTAATTGATTGGCTAAATTCTGCACACCCAGTTTTCGAGGCCAAAATGGGCTGAAACCATAACAACCTGTAGACACGCACAGTCCTGCAGGTGTGGGTTTTGAAATGCCTCGGTGTGGCAGCGTCCTTTGTATCTTCAGCTCGGCTGCCATCTCCTCATATCTTATTGTGAAATGAGATGCCTCAGAAAAGTAGTAAATGAACACCATTTTGCGTGTGTGTGCATGTGTGCGTACGCGTGGGTGTGTGTGTGTGTGAGCGTGCGCGTGTGTGTGTGTGTGTGTGTGTGTGTGTCGGTGAATATGTCCTTATTTCAGCGCAGTGCCCAATGTCCTCTGCGATTTTTATCCCAGTGACCCGTTGTCATCTGTTGTCATGCAGTGTTTCTCATTGATCCACTGTTTTCTTTGCATCTATTCAGTGTAATTAACATTATTGCCGATACAATATCCGTGTTGCAGCGATTGGCACCATCAGATTCTGTGACTGGGGTTTAGAGCAGGGGTATCAAACTGAAGTCTCGGGGGCTCCACTGCTTGTGGGTTTTTTTTTTGTGGTTTCCTTTCAATCAGCCGCCAGTTAAGGCCTCGACAACCAGGTGTGTGTATCAACAAATGAAATGAACCACTAGTGCTGTGATACTCCAGCAGCCAGCAGATCGACTGCGGCCATCCAGGACTACTGCGGTTTAGAGTGAATTAAGAAGTAATGTCTGAATGTGTACAGTATGCATATTTTTGGTGCAGTTTCTACTATTCATTTTTCTGACTCCCATTTGTTTTTCAGTTTCAAGCGTTGATGTGTACTCAGTTGGGCAACTTAAATTTCAGAATGCACTGGAGTACTGGGCTTCCTGTCCAAAAGAGTAATTGCATGTACTTGCTTGTTTATTTCAGTGGATGTCAGTTAAGCTTAAAACGTTCCAGGGAATCTGTTATGGCAATGCGGGGGGAATGGGACAAGAGTCCTTTTCACCTGAAAGCGAGCTAGAGAGACTGTGTTTTTAGGATGACTGTAGAATATAAAGAGTATGCTCTGATTAGACTGACTACTGACCTGGAAGGGGATGTGTTGTCACGATATGCCTCTGAAATGCATGTACAATAATAACAATGGCAACGGTGGGCTGTTTGTGCTGACCTTTTCATCGGCGGATCTCAAACTGCTCTACGGTGAAGTTGGCAAACTGCCACTTTTCTACACAGGTGTGTCGAGGTTACAAGCAAAGGGGCTGAATGTTCTCCCTCTTACACAAGAGCTTCATGCCTCGGCACATATAGCTCTCCATCTCTGCTGGAGTACCCACATATACTCCCCTTATCGGTGCATGCGGTGTCAAGTCTTGTTAAATAAACCCTGTACAGTGGAACCTGCCATGGAGGTCACCCTTGGAACGGCTTGTTACCTGTACATGACGACCATTTTTTGGTGCTCCCTTTCCATCATGGTCACCTGCACAACATGGTCAGGGGTTAATGCTGTTAGTCTTCCACTGGAGCTTTATTTATGTGTGTTACGGCCAGTTGTCATAGCAGAGTTTCACCAAGGTTGGCATGTAAGAAAACGATTTTTATGCCTCCGTGACGGCATAGCCATGGCCGGAGGCATTAGGTTTTCGGGTTGTCCGTCCGTCTGTCCGTCCGTCCGTCATGAACGCAATATTTCAGGAAGCCTTGAGGGAATTTCTTCAAATTTGGTGCAAACGTCCATTTGGACTCAAGGATGAACTGATTAGATTTTGGTGGTCAAAGGTCAAGGTTACTGTGACCTCACAAAACACTTTTTTGCCTTGAGGGAATACAAAACATGTTTTTTCCTTGAGGGAATTCCTTCACCTTTGGCACAAACGTCCACTTGGACTCAAGGATGAACTGATTAGATTTTGGTGGTCAAAGGTCAAGGTCACTGTGACCTCACAAAACACGTTTTTGGCCATAACTCAAGAATTCATACGCTAATTATGACAAAGTTTCATATAAATGTCTAATAGGATAAAATGATGAAGTGATGACATTTTATATCCAAACTGGCTCCTGGCTGGTGGAGGCATACAACCGCGAGGCAGTATTTCTAGTTGTTTTTGATTTTTACTTTTTTTCTTTCTTGCTAAAAATTAAATTGTAAGTTAATTGTGTTATCTTTAACTTCTAACTTTCTTTGATTTATTTTTCATTTTTAAAAGTAAGCCATGAATTCACACGGCAACCACAGTAGATTGGCATTTAAGAGGTGTGTCTCTATCATCGTTATCACAATTGTGTATCGCATTCTTACTCTGTGAAAGTTCCCAGTATCCATTTTTAAATGGCAGCTTGTAAGCCAGTTATGCTGAGACAACAAAAAACAATTATCAAGGTAATTAGAAAAGCTGATTGAGGCAAAAAGCTCTCAGAAAGCGCTGAGAAAATGGGCGCTGGTCATATACAAATACGGTGAAAACCGCCTTAGCGGTCACCTCTGAGTGCTGGTCAACTGAACATGTTCATTACTGCCCTGGCTGGCTGCCTTGGATTGTTTTCACTGTATTTGCGCAGGGCCTGTTTTACCTGATATGGTGTGAGCCACATTATGTGCTATCTGGGTTTAATTAATCTTCTTGGTTCGCTGACACAAATACAGCGTGTAGTACTTTCTTAAGTAGACAAGTGCAGTGTTGTGCTAGGTCTGTACCAAAGGTAAATCGGTGTCGTGACTCACTGTTGACACATTTGCTCAGAAAACGTCTTTATGGGAACTTCACTTTTCTTTGAATCGTGGTAGTCATAAAAGCACTATGCTGTACTGTGTCTAGCTTTGGAGCAAGACTGACTTCACCCCATATATCCCTGATACAACTCTCAGTGTTTCAGACGGTTTTAGGTATTTTCATTTTGTGTCTGTAGTACACATTCTAGAATATTCATAGCCCATATAACTTACTACAGAATTGTCAGTGGAAGAAGAAACCTTTTTCAATTGAATTTCAATTGTTTCTTTTGTTCATTGTGGCAGTAATTTTCCATGAATAGTAGGCTTGCGTTGCCTGTTGTCCAATACCGAGCAGCTTAACATAATGCTTAACCTTGACATGCGTTTCTGTGACGTTACATGTTTTGGATTTGAACGTCTCGATCATATTTGTTTGTCATTTGTTTTGAATGAGTCATGATATCTAAGAAGGAGGGGAGTGACTGAGTAAGAGGGAGAGAGGGGAAAAAAGGAGAGGTAGCAGATGACTTTAGAATGGAGGAAGAGAGATAGCCTGTTGCATTCTGGTTGTACTATGTTAATGTCTGAGTGAAGCTGAAAGTCAATGATAGTGGGTTGTTTTGTCCACCCAGTGTCAGTATACATTTTATGTTTACCACATTCCAGATTAGTTCAATTCGATGGAGTCTTACTGGCGTGACGAAACAATGTTTCTGAACAGAGAGTTCAGGACGGTACAACAGTGTCATGTACTGCCATGCCCTCTCCAGTAAATGTTTGTGTGCTGTTCAACTCTGTTTCACCTCGCTTGGTTCGACTGCTAATGTGCGAATGTTACCAGTTCTGAAAGTCACTATGCCGTGAATGTGATCACTGTGGATAGGCCACTGTTTCAGATGGCTGTAATGTCAGGCTGTGTGGAGAAGTGCAAGTTACTCCAACCTCGCTGTTGTGTAACTGGCAACACGCAACAGTGATGTTTCCTCAGCGACGTTGTTTCAAAACGCAATGATAAGCGTCTGAGTAGAATGAGTTATTGTGGCTCCACTGACAATGAGCACTCTGTACGCCAAGGAGCTGTAGAACAATGTCTGTGTCCGCTTTGTGTTTCAGTGCAAACTATCTGCATACACTTCAGTAGTCTCTCTTACCCCAGATCCCCTCCCCCCCTCTCTCTATCTCTCTCTCTATCTCAATTCAAGTTGCTTTATTGGAATGAAATACAAATGTGATTATTGCCAAAGCATACATATATATATATATATATACATATACATATATATATAATATGTAAAATAATAATAATAATATTAAAATAATAATGATAAATGTAATAATATATAACAATAACAGCATCAACAGCAACAGAAGTAAATCACTAAATATGTATAAATCTCTCTCTCTCTCTCTCTCTCTCTCTCTCTCTCTGCTATTCATAGAAGAAGAAGCAGGTGACCTGCTATCTCCTTTTTTCTGTAGCCACAGCAGTTATTGGCTCCCTTCAGTTTGGCTACAACACTGGAGTCATCAATGCCCCAGAAGAGGTTTGTGTGTATATGTGTATGTCAGTCTGTGTCTGTCTAGGTGAAAGAAGAACAATTCATTATATCTCAGCGAGAGAGTGTCTGTATTTCTTTGTTAATTGCAAAGCAAAGGTGCAGCTTAATGCTGGCATACTTGCTTGAATTCCAGTTACAGTCCCATACAGCAATGACTCCAATGCAGTAACTGAGTTGTAAGAACATTGTGTCATCAATTCCCCTGTTAGGTGTGGCTGTGGACTGTGATGTAAAAAAACAAAAAAAACAAAAAAAAAAACATGAATACTCCTACAGCAGGAGGGCAGCGGTATTTGGGGAACAGCTACCGACAAGGAATGCTGCTAGACTGCACACATCCAGACAGCCAGGACACTTTGTACATACAAATTCTGTTCTTCAGCAAGGAATTTTCTTGGCACTCCTCTAAGAGGAGACATATATTTGAAAAGCCTATATCAAACTGGCGATTGCTATCGGAAAAGGTTAAAATCAAGAGTACAGGGCCCTTGTGCTCAGGAGCAAGTACAGACAGGCTACTTCCCACCCGCGCATGGCAGCATAACAGTAAAACGGTTTTGTTCAGGACATAGCTTTTGGCTCGACATTGGGGGTATATGTAGCTTACTGACAAAAACTAGTAAGCAACAAAAACTAAATGCATAGTTACGCCGCACTCTTCAATAATTTCAAAATGTAGTGTGCAAAAAATGCCAAGGGCTTTAATTGCACATTCTTTATAGCACAAGGTTTTTAATAGTGTTATGTACTGTGGTTGTGAAGTGAATGTAAGTGGGTTGGTTAAGTTAATTGAAGCCCACCTTGCCCAAAGTTTAATACATGGCTCTTCAGTTTTTCAAAACAGAATATTTGATTCTTCGTTGCCTGTTGAATTATTGTGTCACTTTCTGTGCTCTTCTTTGTCTATGTGACCACCTTGTGGACACATGTAATTACTGCTGTGTAGTGAATTGTCGCTCTGTGTGATGCTGTGTAGGAAGAATATTACTGAATGCGTAGGAAGTGAAGGAATCTCTTCTTTGTTTCATTCTGTATTCATTTCCCTGCATCATTCTCTTTTATTTGGTCTGTTTTCAGGAAACAAAATGGATTTGGTTGCCATGATATGAGAGTACCGCCATTAAATAAAAAATGATTTCCCTGTTCCAAACTTCCATGTGTAATGCCGCACTCTCTGATGTTGAATTCTCAGAGACTACGCGACTTCTTCAACGAGACCTGGATAGACAGGTATGGACACCCCATCGACCAAAACGTTTGCACCATCGTCTGGAGCTTCGCTGTGGCTATATTCAGCGTCGGGGGCATGGCGGGGTCATTCAGCGTCGGGGTCATAGCCAACAAATTTGGGAGGTGAGTGACGGCCATGACTGCCCAGGTTCACCTGTGATCTGTCAATCGGAATTATACCGCCTGGTCGCGTTCGTGTGCATCTAAAACCGACTAATGCCCCCACCCCTTTCTCTCTTTCTCATTTCTCACTTGTTTTTCTCTTGCTCTCTCGCTTTGATCTGATCTCTTTCTGTTGCTCTGTTTTTCTCTCTTGCCCTTCCTCTCACTCCCTCCTTCCCCCTGGACAGACGTAAGTCCATGCTGGTAGCGAACATCTTGGCCCTGGTTGGTGGAACTCTGATGGGTCTCTCCACCGTCTGCTCCTCGTTTGAAATGGTGATCATTGGCCGGCTGATCATCGGTCTCTTCTGCGGAATGTGCACTGGTCTGACCCCTATGTATCTGGGAGAGCTGGCACCCACCGCCCTGCGGGGAGCTTTTGGGACCCTGCACCAACTCGGCGTGGTGGTGGGCATTCTGGTAGCGCAGGTGAGAGATAGCATAGCTTGCCGGACTACAACTCCCATGGATGGGTGGGACTTTAGCTGACACTGCTGCCTTGTATTGGGGATCCTTGGAAAAAATACATTTTGATAGACTTTGGACTGCATTGCAAACAGCTCATCAAGGCAGTCAGCTCATATGAGTTAACTTAGGGGGGGGTCAGCTCTTTACCCATCATGCTCTCTTCTTGCAGATCTTTGGTTTGGAGTTTCTGCTAGGCTCGGCGACCCTGTGGCCTCTGCTGCTGGCGCTGACGGCCTTTCCAGCTGTAGTCCAAAGCATACTGCTTCTGTTCTGCCCTGAGAGCCCACGCTACCTCATCATTAACCTGAACAAGGAGGAAGAGGCACAGAAAGGTGAGGCCTTGTTGGAAGAGAACACTTTGAACACTTTTGTCCAGGTTTAGCGTATCCATCGCGAGAAGGGGCATTGTGTGCTGCTGACGTTCGAAAGAGATCTCCGTGTTGCGCACACTGTATGATTACATTAATTAATCAACATTTTCTCAGTGTGGATTTGTTCTGTGGGCATTCCACTGACTGGTTGATTCAGGTCCCTGCAGCCTGTCAGGTTCTGGTGACTTTGTCCAAGCTGTGTTGAGCTTCTTCGGGTGGTTTTGGTCTTTGGCTGTGGTCCATTGAGTTCAGCTCGTTGGAACTGTACAACTTTCTAATCTAGTCAGAAAAGAGAAGGATACTGCTTCTAATATGGTTGGAAAGTGCTTTGTGCAGGATAAATAAAGTTGATCGTTATAATTATTGTTATTTTTATTATTCTAACTGCATTCTGTTGGGAAGTCAGATCAGAATCTAATGCAATTTGTGTGGGAGAAGTCTAGACAATGGAGTCATAATGTGTAGTCATAAGACAGAATTGCAAGTTTTGTACACACAGAACACAATGTCTGAGGGACTGAATTGCTGGAAGTATGCCATGGTCATAAGACATTATGGCCATTTTTTGCCTTCTCTTGTGCGTGGCGCAGCATGTCAGTTTAAATGAATGACAGCAATCCTCTCTCTCTCCCTCAGCCCTGCAGAGGTTGCGTGGTTCTGAGGATGTGAGCGAAGACATTCAGGAGATGAAAGAGGAGGGCATGAAGATGGCCATGGAGAAGAAGGTCACCATCCCTGAGCTGTTCCGCACCTCGGCCTACAGACAGCCTATCATCATTGCCATCGTCCTCCAGCTATCCCAGCAGCTCTCAGGGATCAATGCGGTAAATGAACTACAGTTCCCAGTGTGCCTCTGGAGGGATAGTCATGTGACGTAGCCAATAACAGTTGATATTAGAACAATTATGTGAATTAAATTTAGGGAGAATATGGCATACATTTTGTATGGCATGGAAAACTGTGTAAATTTAATATTTTGTTTGCTAGTTTTATTTCTGTTTCTCCCCCTGTTAGCTGCTTAAAATTGTACAGACCAGTAAATTCAACTCTTTTTTTCTTTTTACTCATTCCCTCTTTCTATCCCTCCTTCACAGGTATTCTATTACTCGACGGGTATATTTAAGACCGCAGGTGTCACCCAGCCCATCTACGCCACAATTGGAGCTGGAGTCGTGAATACAGTCTTTACAGTTGTATCTGTAAGTAAAACTGTTATGGCCAGCAGTCTATTTACATAAATCTGCAGTAATATCCTTTGGAGCCATTGCGTATGCATGCCCTGCAGTGACACCCATCTCCTTTCTATTTGTTGGCCAGCTCTTCCTGGTGGAGAGGGCGGGACGAAGGACGCTACACCTCATTGGATTGGGTGGAATGGCCATCTGTGCCCTGCTCATGACAATCTCCCTCCTGTTGGCGGTGGGTTACACTTCCTGCCGAATATCTCAAGTTTGCGTAATGACCACCATCAGGAAGAGTAAAATCCTTCAGTGTCTGCTGTGGATGAACACGCCCCTCATCTTCATCGCCCTCTTTTTTTTTCTTTTTTTTTTTGTCTTGTTATGAGCAGGTTAAAATTCAGGCGATGAGTTACCTGGCCATCGCGGCCGTGTTTGGGTTCGTGGCGATGTTTGAGATGGGTCCCGGGCCCATCCCCTGGTTCATCGTGGCAGAACTCTTCTCCCAGGGCCCCCGCCCCAGCGCCATGGCCGTTTCGGGCTGCTCAAACTGGACTGCCAACTTCATCGTGGGCCTCAGTTTCCCCAAACTGGAGGTGCAGTCTGCTCGCTCTCTCTCTCTCTCTCTCTTTTTCTCTCTCTTTGTCACGTCTCTCCTCTTCCCTCTCTCTCCCTCTCAAATTCAAATTTCAAATTCAAGTTGCTTTATTGGCAGGAAATGCATATGTAAATATTGCCAAAGCATCAGAAATCTATTAAAAAAAATACATATTTACAGGTAAATATTAATGACATGTGCATTCTCAAGACAAAAAGAGCAGCACAATAGCACTGCACAATAGGATGGTCTCGCAGTGTCCCTCAGGTTATGACAAGATGAAATGTCGCCCTCTCCTTCTCCCTCTATAGCCCCTTTCACACATGGAACTCACAACATTACCGGGTTCAATTATCCGGGTTGGGTTGTGGGTTTTCCATGTTCACACATAGGTCTCCTATACAGAATAAATTCTGTGTCGAGTCTGTTCCCAAAATGGCATGACCATCACACATAGATTAGGCTTATCTCATTGAGGAAGTTTAATATGACTGTATGCATTTGCTGATTGTATAACTTAGTGAAAAGGGAAAGAATGGGGAAACTCTGTCCTTTAGGTGACCTTTAGATGAACCATAGTGTATGTGGCTAGAGAAATTTGTGGTTTGTTTACCTGCACTAACTGCAGCTGCCCTCTTGAACTGTCTGTGACACTCTTGTTTTCTACCATCTCAATTAGATTTTTTTTCATATACGCATAAGTACTATAAAGAGTCTGTATTTGACCTCTGTTCCACTCTTGTTTTGGACTACTTGAGGAATGATTACTTTATTGGTCATTTATTACATTATCGGGAAGGTAGAAAAGCCAGTAATGTAATAATATTGACCAATAATATGATAACTACTCAGAGCAAACAGTAGCCATTAGATATGGGTTGACTTCTGAATGAATAAAATAAATAAATGATTGATTTGTACAGGGCTGAGAAAAAGCTTTTTCCCCCTTTCTGATTTCACCTTATCGTATATTTGTCATGCTGAATGGTTTCAGATTTAGACAAAAGATAAATGTTAGACAAAGGGAAATTGAGTAAACACAAAACACATTTTTAAATAATTATTTCATTTATCTAATGGAAAACGTTATCACCCATAACACCCATAACACCCATGTGAAAAAGTAACTGCACAGCTACTCAAAGTGCTTACTGTATAAGGAAATGGGGTAATGTTCTTAGTTGTTACATCCCTTATGAGTGCCGTACAGAAGGTAATATTGCTAAAGTGTAATATTCTACTGGTTTGGGGAAAGAAAATGAAATTATACTTTAATCTAATTAATATAGTATGTAATTATGATAATCCTCATGGTTACTGTAACATTTGCAGTTTAATTTAATGGATAAGGGTGTTTTAAAAGATCAAAGTTGAATGAGAAATTGTTATTGTATTTATATTAAGGTGATCTCTCTATTTCTGAGTTCCTCTCTCAATCTCCTTCGCTCTGTTCCAGGAGTTGTGTGGACCCTACGTCTTCATCATCTTCATGATCTTCCTCATCTTCTTCTTCGTCTTCACCTACTTCCGGGTTCCTGAGACGAAGGGCAGGACGTTTGAAGACATTTCCCGCGGTTTCGCGGGGCCCGCCCCTGGCTCTGGCCTTGCCCAGCCTTCCGATGGAATCACCCTCCCCGTCTCGCCCACCACCGAGAAGGTGCCCATGGTGGAGTTCGGAGTGGAGGCCAAAAAGTAAACAGACCTCGCGCCAACGCATAGGCGGCGCGTGGGCAACTGAACAATGAGCTTGGTGTAAATGTGTAAATGTAGAGTTTACTGTAGGAAAGGGTTGGGGCCAAAAACACACGTAGAATGTCGTAGGAAGTAGTTCAAGTAGATTTGTTCAAATATGCAACGTACAGGGTGAAGGTTGGGATATATTGGTATGTGTGACTGATGCATTGTGGTTAAAGTAACGGGCGTCCTGTGCTCTCGTGCTCCTTTTCAGTGTTTCAGTCGTTTGATTATTGCTTCGATTGTCAAGTTCTTGAGGGAATTAGTCTTTTTCAAGTAACAAACTGTTTGTTAATAAGGTTGACGAGCTAACTTGCCAAAAACGCACATAATTCTGGGTCACTGGTCTTCTAAATTCAAAGGAATATAAAGTATCCAAATTATTTCTGGTTATCAGCTTGGGAGGTTTTCTTTTTTGCAGATAAAATGGCTGCCACAGTGTTATCAATTTAGCAGCCATCTGCTCTGAAAATCTAAAACCGTCTCATCTGATAGGTTACTTGAGCGTGTTACTGTATTGTTTCTGGAGAAAAGGGAAAATCGCCGCTTTCCCCTTGAAGTATTTTTCATACATTTCCTGGTTTCCTCTGAAAATTATCTAGTTTCTGTCTCTCTGCTGTAAAATAACCATGAACCAAAACATGAACTGACCTTATCATGGCCTTACCTTTGCCTTACCGATAACATTGGTCATGGTATTTGCTTTGCACCAATCATTGGTTGTTATTATTTTTTGTGTGCTAAAAGTTTTTGCACGTGATAAAGATCTTAGTAAATGAGGCCCTAAGACTTACACTTGTTTTTCCAAATTTGTAAACTTAACAAATAATACATTATAAAACATGGGAGTTGAATGTATCACAGAGCATGTCTGTATGTGTATTCACTGTAACTGCTACCAGACATCGGTCCGTTAGATGTCTAATCAACGTCAGTCATGGAGTTTGATATGACATCGATTAGTGGGGCAGAAATTAAAGGTGTTTTTTTGACGTCGGTAATTCAGTGAGTACAGAACACTAATCTGTTACAGGCAGAAAAGTGGTCGTGTCATGACTCTGCTTCGATTAGCCTTGCAGCAGCGGCGCAGGTCGACAAGTTAGGTGCGTTTATCTACTGTAATACGATGGGTTTTGTCTACAGCGGGGAAAAAAAGCTGCGGCACATTTATCTGGCTGCGGAACCTTGTATTTGTTGCCGCACAAAATGCCACGCAGGTGAATATTTCACTCGTGGACACACGCGTTCTTTTTATTAACAGATTATGTTTACGTAAATTTTCCTTGTTCTTGACTTTTCCGTTTTTTCATGTGTTGATAAAGCACTTTTCCAAAACGTTGGCCCAGAATGTCATTAGAACTACTGTTGCTACGGTGCGTGCTCTGTAAGTGTACTTGTACATTTACACATACTGTTCGGAAAATACATTCCCTGTGTGTCATCATTCTGTAATAATCCATAAATCTGTTTTGTTTTATACTGTGGGAGTAGGGATATTCAATATGTATATTTTGAAAGCCATGAGTATGATGTTATGTTTATTTATTGTTTATTGTAAAATGAACAAGGTCGTATGTATGAAGAGATGGTTGATATGGTCTTAATGTCACATTTTCAAAAGTGATCAATATCCCGGATAATCCAGAACCAAAAACATAAATAATTTAAGTCAGTATAAACTCCATCTGTCATTGTATTTAATCAAGGTTTCATGCGTGTTAATTTTAAATTTTGTGTTGTGTGTTTTTAAGTTATACATTTCAAAAAACAAGATTGCTAAAAATGTGGAACTAAAGTCCTAAAATGGAAATAAAATTATATTTATTTATTTTTTAAGTTCATTTGAGGCTTGAATTATTTTTTTTTACATTAGTACATTAGTAATATTTTTGTCGTGCTTGTCATTGTTTTATATGCTTTGTTGATATATGCTTTCCTTCTCTTTTCTGCACATCTTTTCAAAATTTGAAATAGATTGCAATGCATCCCTTATGAAAAACAATATATTTAAAAAAGTAAATAATAGTAAATACACATTTTTTAAAAAGAAATACAGAATATATATTATTGATTATATATTATTAATTAATAATAATTGTAATCATATTTTTGTATGTAGTCTTTCACATAAAGTAGAATATGTCAGGAAATACAAAATATGTGCTACTGTCTAAACATCATTTTGCCATAAGGGAACGGCCCTAATGATTATGCGAATGTTACTGGCACAGCTTTCATTTGCACACATCTCTTTGGCTGTCTGCCTTTTTTCCTTGTCCTGTCTGTGCATGTTTGTACTTCTCTCTTGCTCAGGTCCTGTAATAGTCTCTGAATCATTGCCACCCCATTTTCCCGTCTCGTCAGCATCGGTAGATTATCCAGCGCACTCCTGACGGAATTGTGTCGAGAAATACGAAGTGTTCCGTATCTCTTTCACACTTCCAACTTTAAGCCGTCCGTGTGGTTGTGGAACGGAAAATTGTCATTCTGACATTTTTGTATGTTAGCTTTTATGTACAGGTGAGCTTTCCGTGTGTCACGTGTTTGTGCAGCTGAATTGTGTCTCTAAAACAGCATACCTCAGAGCTTTTGAAATCCTTAGGTGTTTCAGAGGCTTGTACTGTATCTGTGTGTGAGAATGTTCGTGCGTGTGCGTGTGTCCTTGTTAGGTGAGTTAGGACCGCATTTCCCATGAGACACCAGTCAGAGTCATCCCTAAAGGCTTCCTTTAGTCATGCCATTCCTATATTGAGAGCCAGATGTAGAAAAGTACTGCTGCTTGATGAGATATCTACTCTAATTCTTTCCTTTGGGTTTACCTAGGCTAGTAGTTAAAACCGAGATGTATTATTGCATTTCAGAATGTACGGGTAGCCTTTGGACAATAAAACAGTGGGGATATATACTTTCTGAAAAAATGATTTTATTTTCTCCAAAATCAACAAATTAATGATTTAATGATGGTCCTACCTTGTACAACATGAGATGCATATGCAAGTCATGTAGTGATATTGTGAAAGTATGTGTGTATATGTATATGAAATATCCTATACTTTCAATAAAATATCAGTTGCCATGTGCTTTTGTCATTTCTTGAGTTACTCTGAAGTATTGAGTATGTCTCTCATCATGGCATAGATTTTACTTGAAGGTTTTACTTAAACAACTAAATGTTCAGCAGGATTTTCATAACACTTTACATCACTATTGCTAATCCCATCAGATTTTTACTGGAAAGAAAGAAAGAAAGAAAGAAAGAAAGAAAAAAAAGAAAGAAAATTTAATAGGTTTATACTCTATCAAAATACTGGAAGTCTTTGTAGTCAATGGATCTCTGAGCTACTAGTACAAGAAACTTGATTAAACTACTAGAACTAAGACTTTAAGATGGTATACAGAATACTAGCAATCAGAATGGCATGATGAGGCAAGAAGGGAAAATTGGTTCAATCAAGAAAATAGAGTTGATTTTGTGGCTATTTGCCTGGTGGGACATGAAGCATCAGGATTGGGTAGGCTTAGACTGGACTTTCTTGGGAATATGTAACATCTCATTTGTCCACCAGGTGTCAGTGTTTATATTTTTTAAAGTACCTGCTGTAAAACACATCGCCCAAGGGGAGAGCAGTAGCGTGTATGTAAATTGTCTGAGAGAGGACATGTAAAAATTGTAAAATTGTAAGAGAGTTGATGCATGAGAGAAGCGCAAAATGTGAAGGACAGACAATGACATGGAGGAGGTGGTTACTCTATCACAATTCTTCATTGTTTTAGTCTGATTCGGTCATTACCAAACTGCCAAACATACCAAAGAGTTCTTTCAAAGTGTCTAGACATTTGTTGTACACACCCACCAATCTTGCTTCTTACTCTGTGGTACTTGCACGGGAGGAATGCCATATGTGTTTACAGTTACTCATTCTGTGTAGTTTACATCGCACTGCAATGTTCTTGCTTACCTTGTTATTTTACTCCCCCCTTCACTCATCTTCCCTTCCCTCCCTCTGCTCTCTCTCTCTCTCTCTCTCTCCATATTTCTCCCTCTCTCTCTTTCTCTCTCTCTCCCTCTCTCTTCGATAAAATAAGCAGACAGACTCCTCCTCCCTCTTTCCCTCTCTCACTCCCTCTCTTTCTCACTATCTCCCTCCCCTCTTCTGTTAGTGCTATTTTCAAGTGGAGATGTGGAGTGTCTTTCTGTCTCTCTCCCTGTTTCTCCAGCCAAATTCAGCTGAAGAAGGTAAGGAAGCAGCCCCTTTGTGTGTTTGTGTGTGTGTGTACGTGTGTTAATTTGTGTGTACACACTTGCGCCTTTGTGTACGCACTCGTGCGTGTGTGCGTGAACGAGTGACTGAATGTGTTTGAGTGCTGTCGAGGTCCCCGGGTCTGCATGTGCGCGCTCTCTGAGCGGGATTCTGATGGAATGGCGCAAGTGTTCCAGTTCTGCACGGCTTTCAAAACAAAACGGTGCAAGACTGAGTTTAAACTGGAAGTGCGTAACTGAAGGGGATAACTGCGGTCTTCCTTGATCCCCCGTTTATGATGTACCCAACTGGACAGCATGGGGCCCCAAATGCATTCAGATCTGCTCAGAAACACCCAACTGCCACCAGAAAATGAGTTGTCCTTCATTCTACTCCTCTTTTGCTCCTTTGTCGAGATTTGGTTTCCGTGTAATTCTGTCATCTAGTCCATCCCATAAACACTTATGAAATTGTTTAATCTTATGGAGAACATTGCAATTATCATATTGACCGCAATTATTGACACGTTCACTGCTATGCGTGTAGTAGCTTTAACACTTAATTTTGTGTTTATGGCTTGGATCCATCCATCTGAGACTGAAATGACTCATTGTGGATGTGCATTGTAGATGTGCACTGTGTTTAGAAGTGTGTGTGTCTGTGTGTGTGTGTGTGCGTATGCGTGCATGCATTTCTTTGTGCGCTGCAGGTATGTGCATGGACATGCATGATTGCGAGTGTCTGTCTGTCTCTGAATTATGGCATTGCGTGTTTTCCGTCTGCCTACCCAAAACAGGCATTGTGTGAGTCATTGTGCAGTTGTGTTTTTTCTTTGTCAGCGTGCTGTTGAATTTGCAGGCACATTGTGTGTTTTTCCTATGCCCTGGGCTTATCTGTATGTGTGTCATTGTCCTAGAGAGATGGCTGAATTTAATTCCACTCATTTTTAACAGTATGCGTAACAGCTGGTATTTACAGAATGAGGGATGAGAGAACAGGGGGGGGGGGGGGGTGTCCAGTTGCTCACTGCCAGGGTTCATATTCATTGCCTGATTCAGTGCACTAATACTGTATTAACCCAATCCCGCATCTCTCCCTTTGTAATTAAATATGGAGTATAAAATAATATATGGTCATGTAAGTCTTAAACCAGTTTTTTTTTATTTCATATGTCCCATTTATTAGGAAATTGTATATACATATTTGATGATTGCATACCAGGAAATGAAACCCTGATTTAGTTCCGAATGTGTGTGTGTGTGTGTGTGTGTTTATGTGTGTGTGTGTGTGTGTGTGTGTGTTTATGTGTGTGTGAGTGTGTGTGTGTGTGTGTGTGTCCATGTGTGTCTGTGTGTGTGTGTGTGTGTGTGTGTGCATGCGTGCGTGCACACGTTCATGAATGTGTGTGTGTTTGTTTGTTTGTATGTGTGTGCCTGTGTGAATGTGTGTGTGTGCACGTGCATGCCTGTGTGCATGTGTGTGTGTATGTGCATGTGCATGCGTGCATGCATGTGTGTGTGCGTGTGTGCGCGCGAGCGTGTGTGTGTGTGTGTGCATGTGTATGTGTGTGCGCGCGAGCGTGTGTGCGTATGTGTGTGCGTGCGTGCATGTGTGTGTGTGTCTGTGTGCATGTATGTGTGTGTGTGCGTGCATGTGTGTGTGTGCCTGTGTGCATGTATGTGTGTGTGTGCATGTATGTGTGCGTGTGTGTGCGTGCAAGTGTGGGTGTGTCTGTGTGCGAGTGTGTGTGTGTGTGTGTGTGTGTGCACGTGCATATGTGTGTGTGTGTGTGTGCACGCATGCATGCGTGTGTGCATGTGCGCACAAGCGTGTGTTCGTGCATGTGTGCATGCGTGCGTGTGTGTTTGTGCGTGCCCCAGTGTGTGTATTAGGAGCAGACCTGTTGGTGGCAGATGCAGTGTGTGACACTCTCCAGCATGATCCCCTCTCCACATCCTGACCTGCCTCCTGGTATTAAAAGCCATTTCTTGAGGGCTGCAAATAGTCACTGGTATTTATATCTGTGTAAAATGTTAATGAGTGCATTTAAACCCGCCTTTGGCGGTGACATAAAGCCTGAATACACAAGCGAGCGAGTGCATGTGTGTGTGTGTGTGTGTGTGTGTGCGTGTGTGTGTGTACAGTATGTGTGTATGCGTGTGTGCATGTGTGTGTATGAGTCAGTGTGTGTACGTGTGTATGAGTGCGTGTGTGTGTGTGTACAGTATGTGTGTATGCGTGTGTGCATGTGTGTGTATGAGTCAGTGTGTGTACGTGTGTATGAGTGCGTGTGTGTGTGTGTACAGTATGTGTGTATGCGTGTGTGCATGTGTGTGTATGAGTCAGTGTGTGTGCGTGTGTATGAGTGTGTGTGTGTACAGTATGTGTGCATGTGTGTGTGCTTGTGTGTGTGCATGTGTATACAGTATGTGTGCGTGTGTATGAGTGTGTGTGTGTGTGTGTGTACAGTATGTGTGCATGTGTGTGTGCTTGTGTGTGTGCATGTGAATACAGTGTGTGCATGTGTGTGTGCGTGTGTGTGTGCAAGTGTGTGTGTGTGTGTGTGTACAGTATGTGTGCATGTGCGTGTGCTTGTGTGTGTGTGCATGTGTGTATACAGTTTGTGTGCATGTGCGTGTGTGTGTGTGCAAGTATGTATGTGTGTGTGTGTGAGTGTGCGTGTGTGTGTTTGTGTGTCTGGATGCCTGTGTGTGACCTGATGGCCTTATATCCTTTATGCATTGCCCTCCTGCATGACCCTGACACCACCCACTGCAACTGGTGGGACTCCTCCTCCTCTGGACCAGACTCTCCCTCCTTAGGCTCTGTCTCTGTGTGGGAGAGCGGTCCATGAGTGCCGTACAGGGCTTTTGGTTAAATGTGTCTCGATGGACGCATTTAAACATTCATGTGGACGTAGCCTCGTCCATTCCACATTTGAATCAGCTGCACCTCGCGCCAGAGGCAGGTGCCGTGTGAAACCTGTGGGGCTCCGCTCCAGAGAGGCCGGGGCTCTGAAGCTGTGACCCGGAGGGCGCTCAGTTCAAGTCCCACACTTGAGATCACACCTCTAACACTCACTCTTGGAGGTGTGATGTCGGCGGGGTGGGGGGGTGGGGGGCAGTGGGAGAAGATCATGTCAGGCTACCGAGAGAGCGCAGTGGAAATGGCAGTACAGATGAGCCCTCGAGCCGCTCAGGCTCCCTGCTCGCTGACCTGACCCGTTCCGATACGCTTTGCCTTCCCGGCCACAGGGGGCGCCACTCCACAATTTTCTTTTGCGGCGTCGCCCTGTTAGAGAACACCCCTCCCCAATGACAGCCCGTCAGGCCGGTGCATATGGAGGGGTTGGAGGTGGCTCCACAGTCTTAAGCCGCCTCGAGCTCAGTGACGACCTTCTGGGTGGGGTGTCAAAAGGTGCCCTGGCATCATCCAGCGAGCTTTCATGACACGGCGTCAAGAGCCGCTGAAAGTGCTGTGCCAAAGCAGACTCCCGGCTGCGCAGACGCACTGCTGAGCTCCGATAGCCGCTGTGACTGCGCTGTCTCTCAGCATGAGGGTCTGCGTCACAGCATCAGGCTCAGTCCCAGACAACTTAACCTAGATTCACATTTGGGAAGACTTAAAACAGCTCAGGGTCCTGCTGAACCATCCTTTAATGCCAATGACAAAAGGGATGGGGTAAAAATCGTTGGCACCAATTCTTGTTCCAGAACTGGGTGTGTGTGAGTGTATAGGTGGGAACCATGGTCTGTATATGTGGTTGCAGAGGGGATAAGAATGTGTTCAGTAAGTTCAAAAATGTAGCACATTTCAAACAACAACTGCTGAACCAAAGTGCTGTATATACAAAATATATACACAAATTATATGCAAAGGAAATATACGTGCATACATATAAACAAACATGGACAAACACAGGGCAAAAAGAAGAAAATCATAAATGCACAAAAACACACAAAAAGAAGGAAACTGCACATGGTGTGTGCATGTAGGGAGACTGGGCTAGTGTGTAATCCTGCAGGAGATTGGAGCGTGTGTGTGTGTGTGTGTGTGTGTACATATGTGTGTGCATGTGTGTGTGTGTGTGTACATATATGTGTGCAGGTGTGCTTGTTTGTGTGTGTGAGAGAGTGCGTGTGCTGGTGTTTGTGTGTGTGTGTGCATGTTTGTGTGTGTGCATGTGTGTGTGTGTGTGTGTGTGTGCGCGAGCATGTGCGTGAGTGCGTGCGAGTGTTTGTGTGTATTTGTGCGTGCGTGCACGTGTGTGTGTATGTGTGTGTGTGTGTTTGTCCACATGCTTGTGTGTGCACATGTGCTTCGTGAACACAAACAGACCCGCAGCGCCCTGTGGCAGCTGAAGGGTTAACAGACAGTCAGCTCTAAATCAGTGGCTCCGCTGCAGTGATTTGGGCTTGCTGCAGAAACCTGTGGATCGCCTGCTTACTCCCAGACTAATGAATAGGCAACAGCTCTCTGTGGTTCAGAGGAGTAACAGCGGAGACTGTCCTAGTGTGACTGTCGGTACACAATCACATCTGGAGCATATTAACAGAGAGAGAGGAGGAGCAGGAGGAGGAGGGAGGGGAGGTGCAGCTCACACCCTTATACAGGCACAGTGAATTAACTCTGGAACTTGAGAGGATGTATATCTCAGTACAGTTTACACCTCTGGGCATCAATATTAACCTTAACTTATGGGTCTTGAGAGAAAATATACGTACAATTTACAATGGCAGAACTAACTGCTCTACTACAGCATGGGAGACAACACATGTGATGATATTGGTTCACACCTAGCATGATGACCAAACCCCATACAGGAGCAAGCTTAGGGCAACATTAAGCAAGGAAAAAGCTCCCTTTCACAGTACCTATTGTGTACAGTATGTTTTTATTCATGTGAATTTGTGCAATTTGTCCTCAATTTTATGCAGTATTGTGTATTGTGTACACAAGTATTGTGTGCTTACAAAATTAAGCTCTGATAAAATGCCTTATAAAATGTATTGCAGTATAGGTTTTAAGTAAAACAGTTCCCTGAATTACTTGGAGTCATTACATACTGGGGTACAATGTGTTAATTAATGGAGTCATTACTTAACGCTAGTATCTATCTGATGACTGACTGGGGTACAATGTGTTAATTAATGGAGTCATTACTTAACGCTAGTATCTATCTGATGACTGACTGGGGTACAATGTGTTAATTAATGGAGTCATTACTTAACGCTAGTATCTATCTGATGACTGACTGGGGTACAATGTGTTAATTAATGGAGTCATTACTTAACGCTAGTATCTATCTGATGACTGACTGGGGTACAATGTGTTAACACCAGCTTTTATGGGGGCATTAAATGTGTTTCCCAGTCTAAACTGTGACACACATCAATAATGGAGCAAAACACATCCCTCGTCGAAGTTCCTCCAAAGCCGTGTGTCACTTTGGGAATAAATAATAGAGATAAAGAGAGGGAGGGGATGAGACAAAGATAGAGGGACAGATGGAAGGAAGGTATGTGATGACAGGGGGTTAGGGCAGTTTATGCACAGAGTTGACTGACTGGACAGCACAATGCATTAATGCTGCACTTAAGGTGGAATTGCAGAGACAGCACTTTTTTTTCCATCATCCACCGAGGACTGTATCCATCCTAGCACATTTAGGACAAGATAACATGTTGCTTCCTGTCCAAAAATATGAATAAATAAAATAAATCACTGCCTCCTTTTCAGGCTAACATTTACACAGGCATGTCACTGCAATGTCAGTTAACTGGAAATAAGGCGACAAGAATCACGATGGCAGATAATGATGTATTTTTTAACATAAATGGGTGCCAATTTTGCCATGGTCATAATCAAATATTTGAAGCTACGTATACAAAACAAATATGCCTCTGCTCAAATAATGATGGTGCAGATATGCAGCCTTCGAGTAAGTGGAACGTCCCTCTGAAGGCGCTGTGTGTGAGCGTGAGAGGTTTTACTTAAGTGCTTAAAACATGAAAAGATCAGGGACAATAATTCATCTGAAAGGATCGGAGCTTCGCGCAAGCGAGTGAGGGAGTGGGGAGAGAGGGAGGGAGAGAGAGAGAGAGTGAAAGAGGGAGGAGTGAAAGAGAGAAAAGGAAAGAAGCAGTAGAACAGAAAATAAGAGTTTGAAAGGGAGATTTGAGGGGGTCCTCCATCTGTGAGCGTAATCCCAAAAAATCCATTTACGTTCAGCAGTGAGAGAAAGTAAACAGAGAGAGGGAAGGAGAGAGAGAGAGAGATTTGAAAAAATAAATTAAACAAGAAATTATAATAAAATGATCAAGATAAACAAATGATTAGTGAAGAATGGTGACCTCTGTTCATATGTATTGTGCTGTACTGACATGTAGGGCAGTTAGTCTCTTTGAGAACAGGGAACCTTTGAAATCACAACTGTTTAAAAAGGGATTATAACAGGATAAAAAAGAGGACATATAAAGGAATGAAAAAATGGCTCTTGCTGTACATTATATTACGACATTAGTCTGCATCATACTCCATTTACACAATAATCTGAATGACCAAACAGTATATATCCCTCTTATTTCAGAGAGAGAGCGAGAGAGAGAGGGAGGGGGGAGAGATTTAACACTAAGCTATTACTGTCAGGACACAATTTAAGAAGCAGTGCATATAACTGACAAAACTGACATATATTCAGCCACAGTTAATATCAACGACCAAACAGCAGGCATCGCTCTTATTGCAGAAAAGAGAGGGAGAGAAAAAAACATAAAGGTGAGGGATTCAATACGAAGCTAAAAAATGAGTGAATTTATTTATTTTTTGTGAAGCTACAGTTTAAGCCACAATGAACAGAACTGGCTTTACCCTTCCTCAATCGATCACCATTTGTCTGTGTAACTGACCAAACTTTCAGTTCACATTATTCAGTACACACAATCCTTATAATAATTCTTTCCACATTGCATCCAGTCAGTCTTAGGAAAGTACAAAAAGAAAAAATGCACTGCTTTTCATGTGTAAATAAGCTCTGCCTTAAATATGTATGAAACATGCAACTTTAATATCTGAAATATAGAAATCTTTTATTTATAAACAGAAAGCTAGATTGTGCGTTTCTCACTTTCATGAAAGCACTTTGATTAGCTCATGTGTATGCTGTAAATGTAAAAGACTGCTGTCTTCCGTCTGACTTTGCAAAACATTCATGTACACATACATCACGCATATTTGTTTTATGAAACCCTTCATTGTAGTGGAAGTCATTGTATCGCATGTCAGTGGTACAATTATGGAAACCTCTCATTTTCCTTTTGTTTAACCAAGAAAACTTACTTCCTAGAGTACCCTGTTTTTATCTATTAACCGACTCGCCATCTATTTCTATTGTAATTAATATGATTGTTCACAACTTAACACCTTTTTTATCTAATTTTTTTTTCTTAGATTTTAAGTTTTTTAACATTGACTTTTAAATTCAGCCATTTTCTTATTTTGGAGGTTCTGCATTGCCTGTTTATGTTGTCAGTCGTATGATATAATGCAGCCGCTGTCTTTGTTGAATTTGGGCAGGGCAAGCATACATTCTAACAGCCAGATCAAATGACCTTTTTCCTGTTTCTCACACACAGTGATGCTGTTGGACACCACAGAATCCACATCTGAGCTTGGCTGGGTCACCTACCCGGACACGGGGGTGAGTGAGCAATATCTCATTATCATATCAATATAAAGCAACTGTTTATCATTTCCATTATTGCAATTAGCGTCTTGTCGTGATGCATGCTTACATAATGCAGGCAGTGATGATGAATGCTAATGCAGCTGTGCACGTCAGCTGCTCTGAAGCAGTCATGTGTGTCCCTGAGTGTTTCCACCGCGGAGGGAACATGATGAGGAGCGATTGGTTGATGGAGATATGGTTATTTGACCCGGGGCTTGCAGTTGAAAGGGCAATGCTGAGAGAGAGGGAGAGAGGGAGGGAGATGGGGAGACAGGGAGAGAGAGAAAGAGGGAAAGAGAGAGAGAAAAGGGGGAGAGAGAGAGAGAGAGAGAGAGGGAGGGAGAGAAAGGGGGAGAGGGAGAGAGGGAGAGAGAGAGAAAAAAGAGGGAGAGAGACAGAGAAAGAGAGAGAGGGGGGAGAAAGAGACTGATAGAGTGAGTGAGACGGAGAGAGAGAGTGAGATGAAGAGAAAAAGTCTTGCGTTAACCCTCCCCCCACCTCTCCATGTCTCTCAGCCTTTTCATCTCTTCTCTCCTCCTGTCTTTGAGGGCTGGAGGGTTTTCGTCTCTGCTCTGCTAGCATCCCTACTGTGACATCATTATTTGTTGGACTGGATGAGTTGAGTCCATTCCTTAGCTGAACGGAGGTCTGGTGACACAAACTGACCAATGGGGTCTGCCGCCCTCAAGGAGTTACGTGCCCTTGACCCACAGCGTTACTTCCTTCGTCTTCTCTTCCTCTCTACCTCTTCTCTCTCATGCCACCTCTTTCCTTTCACTCCCTCTCTTTCCTTCATTCCCTTGGTTGCGCTCTGTGACATGGCTTTGTGGTCAGATTTGCATTCTGCTGACAATCTGATTGGGGTTAAGTCAAACACTCGTGTCTGCAGGGGCGGCCGTGTCCTTTTTTTCTTTTCATTTTTTCCCCATCAATCCATTTTTTTTCTCGCAAAAGAGGGAGGGTAGGAGAGGTCTGGTGAATTTATAAACGCAAAAGAGGGAGATTATATTTATTCACGGCGGTTCCAACGCAAGACCACGCACGCAGTTCGGTCCGCACGCACGTACACTTACGTGCGCACAGGCACGCCCGAGACTTCAGTTTCGTTCTCAGCTCTCGCACTCGCTCACGTCCTCTCTAAGGCAGCCAGTGAGACTCCTGAGAGCACCTGTGCCTTCTGTGTGCCTAGACACATC